>NC_068360.1:116637177-116734677 GCF_020536995.1 Dreissena polymorpha | reverse complement strand
AGTATATTTCGAATGGCAGGTAGAGCGCTACCTGGAACGAACACGATATCCACAAACACTGTTTGCTTTGCGGATGGATCTGATTGCACATTCTCAAAACAGATCAAAGTGAAACGTTGTTCGGCAAACGACTACAGATTTTATCTTCCTCCTACTGACGCAAGCGACGAGGCATATTGCACTTGTGAGTTCATATGTGTACTGTTATGTCAAAGATCGCTATTTGTGATCTCATAATGTGTCTGTTGTTTCTTGTCTTTTAAAAAATTATCTCTTAACACGGCTGTCGATTAACCAACTTGCAGTTCTCCTTGATGTCCAGATAGATACGGTTTCTAAGAACGCGATGCAGATATTTATGTGTGTAAATGTCATACTGTAATCCTGCATGTGGCTTTTTAAAACACATCTTTGCCAATGCGTGCATCCGTATAGAATGTTTGATTTAAACAAATTGCTTTGTACTGACATTTACAAAGTATTAAACAATCGTTATTCATATTTTACATTTACAAATTGTGATAAAGGATCTCTTTACAAAAGACTATTTAACACTTATCCAATTGTATTGTTGATCTGTAAATCTTGGACATTGTTCAACCGATTGTCATCACGAGTAGATGGACACATGGAAATTCTAGAAACAATTACATTTTTTTCGCACTCGGACTGATTATGTGAATGGATGCTTTCCATTTCATTTTGATATAATTGATGCAAACTTCATTTGACGCTCATGTCGCATTTTTAAAATGCAGCAAAATGTATACACCTGTTTCAGGCAGTTTCTATGGGGTTATTTACACACATTATGGAAATATATTTTATAGTGTTGTCAGATGGTGCTTACATGTTGATAATATGCGTTATTTTTATTGTTTTCCAGCTCCGTTGAATGCTTCCGGTGTTGGTAGGTTGTTTAATTTTAATTATACAATATTATTAATCACGATGTTATGCGATATAACAATCAGCATTCATTTAATCGTATATCGTTTAACTGGTACGCGTATGTGATTTTCTCTATTTGATTTTTCTCTTCTGCAAAAAGTCGATCCTGTACCAAACGTGACTTACATAAAACCAAAGATCGAAGTTCGTACTACTGAAGCTCTCATGCTTGAGTGTACATGTAACTTTACTGTAAAACCCGATGACACAAAGTTGTTGTACACAGTCGAATGGACGATAACGGACACCAGTGGAAAAATTAAACACCTACAAACGACGACGTCAAACAAAAGCGTTGACAAACAGTTCGTCGATGAAACAAAATTAACGGAAAGCACTCTTATTAGCAACGGGATCGATACATTAGGTTTTCGTGTATGTATTTCTATGGAGATAACACCTACATACTTTTATATACTTATTCAAAGTTACACGTGGTATAACGATTTAAGATATTCAATGACTTAGTAAGACGAATACATACATTGAACAGTACTTTAATGTTTAAGAGGCATCCATACGTTAATTAAAATCTCAAACATAAAGTCAGTTAGAAAGCAAGAATCAGCGCTTGCATGATGAAAAAAACCACAACTTAAATTAGTGAACAACAAACTATTGTGTGCAATCCAAGAACTCGATTAATTTTTACATACACTATGTTTGTTATCCGGCTCTAGTTTTCGCGAATGTACTGTGTACTAAGAAATGTGCATGCATTACCGATTGTAGATAATGTGTTCTGTCCGCGTCAAGTCTTCGATGGATGGGCGGTACAGCCCTGCGATGAGCAGCGATAGTACATTTTTGGGAATTGAGGTATTATACGTATTATAAATATGCGGTGAATCAGCGCGTGTAACTGCGGATTTAAATTTAATATTCAGTGTTTAAACATGTTCACTATCTTATGCATAAAACCAATCTAACTTAAGCAACGACTTCCGCTATAGTCAATTAAGTTTTGTCTTGAAATACGAACTTGGTGCAGTACTGTTATACGAAATATGTACCAGCTCGTACGTATACGAATGTCTTTCTTATCAAAGTTTATGTAGTTTATCGATAGTCAAAAATTGTTGTAGGTACTTTCGGAACCTGAGATACGTCTTGTGGGGAATGAAAAAGTCAACATAAGTGTTCGGCTTACGGTTCCGTTCCGTTGTAGAACAGAATTAACACATTGTACCTATGACTTCTTGCTTTTCATCCCAGTCGATTATGGGTCCTGCAATAGTCAGAGCATAAGAACAACAGAACGAGACAATAACTGGATATGCGGAGCAAGATTTGGAAAACAAGATGTGGATACAATCAAAAACATTACCATTGCAATTTTCCATGGTCATACGTCAAACAACATAATTGGCAAAATGTACAATGTTTTCTTTCGGACAAGAAGTTTAGTTGGCAATAGATTATTTTCAGACTACGTCCCGGATCCTATACGGGTAAATGGTTTTAGTTATGAACATAATATAGCTTCTAAATTGTGTTATGTCTTTCGTTACACACGTGAAAATATATTACAGTACACATTTCGTGCATTATTTACGTAAGATACTTACTATTCTTCGTCTTACGTCAGATACAATCCGTGGTTGATTACAAAACAGTTTCCAATGCTTTGTGCTATTCGCATGGTGATCCACAAGTCAAAGCCTTTGAAGCAAGGTACCAGTAATCGTATCTTTCAAAAGTATCATTTCACAGAAATTCGTCAATAAAATCTTACAAACGGATATGAGTATGACTTTTTACAGTCGATTCTAATTTATCAATGGGACTAACTTAAATTATGTGAACGCTTGTGTGTCTTTCTGCGTTTTGCCTTTGTATCTTATTATTACTTATCGATACTTCGAGTTGCTAGCTTGTTAATGTTACGTTTAGTAATTATAAATATAATATAAAATCTGCAAGCTTGATTTCTGAACAATTACATCACATCAATATCATTTATGAGTTATATTATGCAGAGATTCATGTCAAATCCAAGAGGCTGGAATTTTCATGTTATACCGAAATAAGGAGTACAATATTGAGGTAATTGAACTAAGTAATCACAATCGTTTGTGTTCATTACTAAACCATTTGAATGAACTAATACGTATTGTGTTTGTTTGGGCTGCACCGTTTTGCGGACTGGATATTGCTGTGTACGACATTTTATTTTTTTACAGAGGTAGATATTATAAACTTTTAACGTCATCCATTGCGTTCCTCATGTTGTTTTTTTTTCAATGAAATATCAACTTATAATGTTATGATAACCTTGATATTAAGATATTTTGCATTTCAATGGAGTAAACTTTGTATATAAAACTTATATATTTCCCTACCATAATATACTTAACTATCACGTGTGATGTGTTTTATAATGCATAGTATTATATCTCAATGAACGAATACATTATTACCAGGCTTTCTTTGTACATTATTGAAGGTTCATACCAATCATACATCATGTGGGCGGTATGGGTATTGTAATATCGCTGTAGCTATCTGTGTTGGTCGAGACGTGTACGTTTTTGACTTAGCAAATCATCAAACAGCATTTACTAGGTGCGACGATAGAGTAATGGCTGGCAAAATTCTTAGAGATGGACAATATAGATACAAGGTAAAAATATGAATAAACACAATATTCAAGAGAGTGTATCTCCGTTAAACGTGATGAAATCTTAAAAAAATGCATACAATATACGCAAATGTATATGATAAAATGTTCATGAGGCTGGTTTTATATATCATTTTAGATATTACTTCCGACTGGCGCAGAAATGACTATAAATGTAGGAAGTTTTCTACAGATTGATATAAAACCTGGCCTTCGTGACTTTGACAAAACGGACGGACTGTGTGGAAAATTCGACAACGATTCTAAAAATGATGTTGATTTATGTAAAACATCCGGAAGCTGGAAGTATGTATAAACATTATCAACAATGCATTCAGTTAATCGATGTGTCTTATTAAAATACCAATATGTTGAAATATGAAATGTAATTATAAGATTAGTTAAAAAAGCTGTTTTGTGGCCTAAAGCATTTTGTTTTAAATGCTACGTAAACATACAAAAATGTTATACCCTATTCACTTTTTGTTTTTATCAATTACAAATATGTGAAAGTAAACATTTAATAAAGTCATAAGCGTTATATTATAGACAAACATATCAATTAACTAGATATACTTAACAAATATCTGTACTTGCGTATTCTAGGATTGATGCAAAGGATAGTCTCTTCAACGAAAAATACGTGCAGAGCTTGCAAGGCTGGTCCGAGAAGCTAAACTTATGCACGTGCAACTGTGATTATACGAAAGACTGTCCGCTCAGTGACACAATCACTTGTAGTCCAGATTCGCGGGAATGGTGCAATATTAACTTGTACAAGAATGTGAGCCACGGGCTGTGCTATATCGGACGCCACAAACGAAGTGCAGATGTTCACAGACGCCATGAATTTCAGTTGGAAGTTGGTCAATCAAAGGTAAGAATGCCAAAACAATTCTTTTCTGTAGTTTATTATAAACTAATGTTTTGTCCGACAGAACGGTATAAGCTATTAAATACTGGTATGTTTTCTTTATTAAAATAAAGAAATGTGCGCCTCTTATATCCAAGCTCGTTTTGGATACCTACACTCTTACAAAGGAAACAAGAACCTTTGCATGTTGCGGTTCGAAACTTATTTAAGTCAAATTTGTAACGCATTGCACTAAGTCGGATATGATAAGTATGTGCATTAAACAAAATGATCGACATGTTTTCTACACAGATCAATCTTTAAAAAAAGTATAACTGGTTGATGTATTTATAATTTTAAGAGGTCAGATTGATAATCGTATATTCCAAAAGCTAAAACTTAAACGTCCTTCTAAACAAAATACATCAGATAACGTGTGCAATAAAATAATTGAAGTGTGCACACTCGATGAAAAGCATCATAAAGATTCATATGATACTAAACTAACACACATGGTATAGTTAACAATATATTAGCCTCTACACTAATCTTAAACATTTGTATTTTTACTGTGTTCAATTGATAAGGACATCACCGACGGCTTAGACTAAAATAGAATCAAATACTTTGCTTGATTTATGTTTATGAACCTGTCGTAATTCGCTAACTTTTATGTTTAAATAGTTGCCATTGCGCTGAATTATGTTGACATCATTTATGAGTGTGGTACAATACTTAAAAAACAATACGGACTGAACATATATAAATAACGCGTACAAACATTAGCAGCTACACAAAAAGACTAAAATCCTGCAAGAATGGAAATAATACAAGTTTATAATAGCTTTTAAATGTGTAGTGACACGCTTTCAAAGTCGATGATAACTCGATAATGAACAAGGAAAAGAGTTCGACAGTTAAAATATGTATAATTGGCCTGGGGCGTAGCCCTAAGGCCATAGCAATGATACAAATTTCTGAGACAGTCAGAATTGGCTGGCTGCCAAAACCCACGAATGATTGAATTCCCAAGAGTCCGATTTAGCACTTGGCGGTAATTCATGCGCAATTAAAGAAGTTCTTCGCAGATCTCAATAACCCGCCTTGTAAATACAGAACATCACTATATAACATGACCGTGTCATAAAACGTGTAAAAATATTATTGAAGCAAAATTGCTAAGAATTGGCTACGACATAGTTTTTATTATTGTTTCCATATTCACGCGAGAATAAGTTCCTCACTTGACGGTCTAGGCCGAAAAGATACGAGTGTCTACGGAGACAGTAAGAATAATTTTTTTCTAATACATTTTTTTGAAGATATTACATTTGGTATTTATAAACATATTTTAAGATATTGTAATTTTATTTTGCGTGAACGAGACATTCAAGAAAAAAGAAAATGAAAAAATAAAATAAATATATTTATGATCATTCTCGGAAATATAAGCAGTTACCGGATATGATATTTCACTGCGCAGATCAAGCGTGCAAATCGAGCGCGAAAAGTTCTACGTAAGACAACGTACACAATCTGTATACCGTTCTTTATGAGGGTAAAGGCCCAGTCTCACTATGATGCAGGGGGAGAACCTTTGCGTGATCCTGGATCTACCGGGATGAACCGGGGCTCTACCGGGATGAACCGGGGCTCCACCGGGTACGTCTGGGATGAACCGGGGAAAACCGGGGCTCCGCCGGGAAAGTATTAAAATGTTTAATACCTCCGGGAAGAACCGGGAGTCGCCGGGAAGGACAGGCAACAACCGGTGCGGCACCGGGAACAACCGAGACGGCACCGTAGCTCCACCGGGGCCCATACAGAGCCCGGCAGAGCTACGGCAACGCCCCGGTGAATGCCGTTAGAGTCCCGGTATAGCTACGGTATATAAGAAAACAGGCGCTCTGATGGGACGCCACCGGCATTCACCGGGGCTCCGCCGGGGCATTACCGGCGATGACCGAGGTAAAACCGGGGCGTTGCCGTAGCTCTGCCGGAGTCTGATGCCGGTATAGACACGGTGAGTTCCGGCGTTGTTACGGTATACCGGGGCTCTGCCTGCTTTCACCGGGGCTCAACCGGGGCACTACCGGCGACAACCGGGGCTATGCCGGGACGCTGCCGGCTTTCACCGTGGCACTAACGGCGACAACCGGGGCTCTGCCGGGGCTTCACCGGAATAAACCGTGGACAGTCCGGGTTGACCAGGACTCTGCCGGGCTATTGACCGGGGTGGCACCGGAAAATAGTGTGACTGCATTAAAAAAAATCTACGAATCATCCCGGTCCTCGCCGGTCGACCGGCGTTAGCAAATCGGGATGGACCGGGGCTCTGCCGGCAAAAGTGAGACTTGGGCTTAAGTGGATTTTCTTTTGTATACACATTACAAAGGAAGTATGAGTGTTTTCATGATCTGTTAATTATGTAATAGAAAGCTATTTTAGGCTATTGACAGTTATTTATGTGACGCCAACAATGACAGTTTTTTGCGGCCATGTTGTTGGTGCATATCTTCACCGCCTATGTAGACGAACCTCTACCAGATTTGTAGAGTTGAACAAAAGGTTATCGTTCCCACAACCAGTATCGTGTTGTCCTCCACCGTCTATGTACACTGTAGTATATACACAACTATTGTCTTGTCTTACAATCTCTGACCTTCTGCACTCAACCGCTAGGGTCAATCCGTATAAATTCGGACAAAGGGAGAAATTCGGAAAAAACATCGTAAATGCATTTTACGTCACACTAAACCTAGCCAAAGGCCTACAGCGCTTTGATTTTTGTTTTGGATTCAAGTCAGAAGTGAATTTGTTATTCTTCTATAGTTTTTTTTAGTTGCAATACTATTATAAGAGGATATATATATATATATATATATATATATATATATATATATATATTTATATATATATATGTATATATATATATATATATATATATATATATATATATATATATATATATATATATATATATATATATATATATAAATATATATACGGTTATATATATATATATATATATATATATATATATATATATATATATATATATATATATATATATATACGGTTATATAAAATATATGTCATTTAATACCTTTTATGAACGGTTAGAAAAACATTAAACGCCCTCGTCGTGAAGTAACGCAAGGACCAATTGATTTGAATGCTGCAAGAAGCATTTGCCTGCGGGAAATGAACACTTCAATCGTGCAGATCTGCTCAAGACTTCCGGGACTTGACGTGGGGTCGTATTATGAAGACTGTGCAAGGGACTTTATGGTAAACAATAAAACATATACCATCATGGTTCAATGAGAGTATTCTTAATGAAGGAAACATCTCTCAATATAATACAATTAATGCCTTTTCGTTGTTTAACCCTTGATAGGGTGGCATAAAGTAGTAAGACTGTCCGTCAGTCAGTCCGTTAGTCCGTCCGTCCGTCCGTCTGGAATTACCTTCCTTTTTTTAACGCTCAAATATATTTATTAGATATTTCGAATTTGAGTCTACCTACTTGATTTACAGCTAAAGTTCGAATTTTGTTCTGATCCATTTATTTTGGGCAAGTTAAGAGCCTTGGACTTAATAATTGTATCTACATTAACAGTTGTCCGGACTTTTGTGCTAAAAATACTTGATCCCATTTACATTATTTTTTCGTAAAAGTCTATCTACATAAAGTGCAAATCATGTTCAAGTGTCGTTACGGTCCATTGTGTTTTGACGTAGTTACTGGTTTTGACTTACCAATTTTCTCTAAAACAACACCTTTCCAGAATCTTTTACAAAACGCGTTCAGCTATCTACATGATATTGTGTGTGAGTCTTCTTCCATTATTTTATGATCAAGGATGAGTCTGTTTTGTTCCGAATGTGGAGTATGGAGACAAACGTGGCACAAGGGGACATCTGAGCCTTATGGCCACACATCTTTGTTTTTGAAATTATAAAAAAAGATTTAAAACGTAATTAAAAACATGTTCACAAAAATTATTATATACATGTGATATGACCCATTCTCTAGTTCATCATTGAAAATAATTTCGAAATCAGAAGTTCTTTAAAAAAGTAATCTTACGCATGACAACTTCCAATCAGCCTTTTACCGACGAGTATCTTGTACTGTTTATTAATATTCTTTGTACAAAAAAATCTGATCAACATGTATATGTGCAATTTATTATTGATCTATTTGAAGTATTTGACAATTCTCATATAGCATGAGTTTTGAAGAAAAAAATGTACAGGTGTTGTCATATTATAACTTATAATATAAATTTTCTTTAAATCAAAACCGCAAACAACTTTCTTTGTAGAAGCCGTACATATGGCTTAATGTACATCTCAATTAATATCAATGTTTTAAAGATATAGAAACCTAATAAGATGCATTTTGCAAAGTAGATAACGAGTTTGAGATTTTCACAATGATGTTTTGACGCTTTACGATTCGAAAAATAAAAGTTTTGCGTATGTCTGTTCTATAGTATCATTATAATCGTATTGCTTAATTATGTGCATCGACATAAATATAATGTATTTGAAGACGTGTTATCTAAATACATGTTTACTCCTGTAGAAAAAGCAACCAATAACATTTTTATAGTATGACAATCATCTATGTTTTTTCGTGTGTGTTCGTTAAGGTAAGTGCGCATACTCCCGAATACTGAACATATAGTAAACCGACTCTTGTCATTCTGTAATTCTGACTTTGTTTAGATTTAAATTTATATTGAAGTTAAGACGATATGTAGATGATACTTGTCTTTCTTTTCAATTGAATTGCAATTGAATTTAACACACAACACAATTGCTTAATGCATTTGTAAAGAAGGTGGATTTAAACCTACATAGGCATCACAAGCAATAAAATAATTTTCTTACTCTTTGGTTAGTAGATCTGACAAATCTTTGAGCAAATAAATTGTATGGTTTAGAGTTTAATACTAAATTAAAAGATGTGCAAATGTGCAACCTGTGAGATGTCATGATAAAACACAGACTTTATATTAAATATATGCACAGGTATTTCATTGAAGACAATGGATTTAGTTAATGTATAATAAATCTATTTGTAATATGGAAATGATCCCGCTGTTAAGTAAATTGTTGAATAAAAATTGAATGTTTTGGTGTTCTTTTGGCACGTTTTTGAACTCCACATTTCGTTTATAACTTTTTGCAGTAAATATATTGACTCGTTATTTTCAAGATATTCTTCATTTGTTTAGTTATAGTTTATATTGTTTTGCGTATGATTATAGCCTTAAGAAAATATCCCAGCAACAAAAACCCTTTTACAGCTAAGTCTGATTCGCCAATTATTAAAATCATTAGCAGAAAGAAAGTTATCGCTGTGCATAATATCTCTTATTGTGAAAATACATGTACTTCTTGGTTATGTTGAACGTATATAAGGACAAACATGACAGCAATCGATACTTTCAGGTAACAAATTCCCACGAATGGGTACATCAACATATTGAAGGCTTGAAGCAGAAATGCCTGCACTTTGTAGAGGTCAGACAACCACTGCCCCAACATGTACTAGAACACGTTTATATGGTCCAGGAAATTCATACGAATGGTACAAACGATAACTCGTTCTTTGATTCAGACCTGCTTAAACGAATAAAAGATGCGTCTTGCCCTAACGAGTGCAGCAAAAATGGACACTGTGTAAATGGTATGTTTTAATCATGTGTATATTCGCATGCAGAGGTGAATTTGTTTCAAAAGATATAATATGTTTTTAATTATAGCAAAGAAATATTTGCTTTTATGTATATATCTTGCATCATCATTTAACAAAAATTCAAAACAGATTGTTTAATAGTTTAAACTCTTTTGTGAATTAAAAAACTAGACATATATTTCTTCGTCAACATGTATGTCAGCATCACATCGATTCGGTTGCAGGCGAATGTAAGTGTCAAAATAGCTATATAGGCGAGGATTGCTCCAAACTGTACAGTGAGTCCCCAGAAATGATTGGCATACCAGACAATGGGCTGTGCGATCTGGCTGAGAGACCTTGTGAACAGACCATGGTTATTGGACGAAATTTTGTGGAATCATACAATCTCTCTTGTAAATTAGTACCATTAAAGGTTGGTAGGAATTTTATATTCCCGGCCACACACTTAATATCCATACATTGATAGTTGTTTACATTGTAACTTTTGCAATATCTAACGAATTGAGATAAATTACTGGAAATTATATAGTTACTTCACATCATTTCTAAAGCATGCACTTCTGATGATTGTGGCTACCGTAATGCCTTAGGTTTTATCGATTTTTGATTGTAAGTGCGCTATGTTGATTTAATATGCACAAACTATAGGTAGACCAAGCTAACCAAGTGCAAAGAGGCAATCCAGATATACAAATGGCAAAGATGGACACGTTTGCACAAGTACTGTGTCCTTTAACACAAAACCCGGACAGAAAACGGCGTTTCGCTCAGTTTGACATTTACACCCTTACAATCGGCTACTTCATCTCCATTAGCAACAACCGTGAGATTTTCAGCCAAGAAGACTCCATCGTTATTTTTAATTCGGTGTGTTTGAGTTGCACAAAACAAGCAGGCCTGATCCAATGCAAACAAAAGGTAACACTGTCCGTTTATTCAACTGTACGTCATATATAAGTGCTTATCATGAATGTAACGGTTTATTCTAATTCTATAAGTTTTAAGTTTAAATTCTGAATATGTTCCGGTCATACAGGTATAATAATTCGAATGATGCCAATTTTCAGACCTACATGTAATATTGTTATATTCGATAAGTGGTGATATATAAAACAGACTCATCAGTAAATCTAAAATCATTGATATTAGTCATTCGGTTGTTCTTTAAATAAGGTTAGTTTATTGGACGTTTACATCTGCCAGTATGATTCAAATACACATACACAAAATGTATCGTTTAAAAAGTGATTGACAAATGCCAAACTTAAATATTGGACCGAAACCAACATAAGATTTTAAGGTTTTACGAAGTCATTGTATGCTATAACTGCAGTCAGGATATTGTGCTCACGAGGGGCGATGCTACATGGAAGGTGATAAACTGGACTGCTTCACGTGTCAGGGGTCTCCTCTCGCTTGGAAACCAGGAAAAGGTAGACACATCTTGACAACAAAATTGTTGAAAGTACTCGCGATAATAAGTTGTTCAAATCATCAGCATACACAAACCGAATTCTCGTAAAATAGAGGTAATTTTAAAGCCGGCATTGTACGATCATGATAACTAATATCGTATAATAACCTTCGTTCTTATTATTGCGAGATTCTCCACTTGTCCCTAAACCGGTTTGTTCGTTTGTATGGTATGTTTTCTTCTTTTTCAAAAATAACTGTTCAGTACGATGCAAAAATACTAATAAATGTGAATTCGTTCAGCATGCAGCTTGGATAGCGTTTTCAGATTTTGATAAAACATAACAAACTTTTTGTTTGGTAATAGCAATTAGTCACTAGATGTATAAATGTGACCTTTACAGCATGGGTTCATGGACAGGTGTAAGGAAATCGTAACATGATATTCACGATGTTTACACATTTATATTTTTTGATTCATTTTAATAAGTTGGTAAGAATGCATATTGCACTTTTACACAGTTTGCCTTACAATTGCCGACTAGCATTATCAAATCTAATTATCAGGGAAAACATTTAAAATGAAAACATGGAATGCAATATAGTTTGTAACCTTTGAGACAACTTTATATTTGGCACACCGATTGCTAATGCAATTGTCGGCTACTTACATTTGCCAGAGTGTCGCCCTCCTGCAAAAGTCAAAAGTGACGACAAACTATGGATCATAGGAATGGTTACTGCGGTCCTTTTTGTGCTCGCAGTGATTATAGTGATGGTCTATAAGTGTATTAGCCCAAAGTAAGAGTTTTTTTGTATTATAAGATATGCAATAAAATTAAGATAAAAGTTAAATTTTTGCAATAGAAGAACACTTTCCACAGTAAAGTAATGTTACTACATTTTGATTGCGTTTGTTATAAAATATGTCAATATTTTTCTTGATTTTGTTTCAAATGCGATTTTTCGGAAATGGGAAATACAATTAATATTATTACTCGAATTGAGACGAAACCATATTAATATGGCTACATTCATGCAGTATAGAAGCATATATATATACCCGTCTTCCTGTAAATTCGAACATTTTGGCAAGTGATTTGAATTGATTTGATATGGCTGTACTGAAATATATCAATTGTCAACACAAAATGTGAAAAACAAGAAGCGACTTATTTTCATAACACATCTTGCTTCCCATGTTGATTAATGGACTGTAGCAGTCTGTCAACATGTTCAAAGAAATTTGTCGTTAATAATCAACATATTATATATCGACATACAGAACACACATTCAAAATTACCGTTTAAACAACTGTTAAGTATTGTGTATGATATCTGACTTGAAATCAATTTAAGAATGAAGGTGAATGTTCTCCAACAGCGTTATGGCAGTCCGGAGCTCCCAGCAAAGACGGCATATAGAACCAAATTCAACTAGAAGAAAAACACGAGGATTGAACATCAACACACGTATATATTTATGATATATGCTGGTACAACCGTGTAATGCTTAACATTAGCACAGAAGTTTCATTGACTGCTATCCGTGTGTCTTTTACATTATTGTACTCTTCTATAATGTTTTCATCTTATGTTCTTCTATGAAATACTATTTTGGAATCATCGTAGTTGTAGATATTTGTATATTCATATTACTTAACTATGTGAGTTTAAAAAAGCTGTATCATATGTTTTAACTGTCAATCTTTTTGTTCTTTAATCAGATGTTGTGTGTAATCGGGATGTTTTGTTTAAATAAAATCTGGTGAATACATTTAATAGAATCCGAAATTCATGTTATATGTAAAAACAATTGCGATACCGAATGTTAATAAATCATTGACTTTGACGTCCCAACTGTGCTTGATTTACTCCATGGTTTAACTTCCAATCCAGTAATTCAATCGACTAGAATTAATACATTACAGTGCTCGATCTATATCAGGCTTATTTTCTTCTTTGGGACCCGTCGAATATCGAACTTTTTCCACTATTTGTATTTGTCAAATGTGTCGAGAATTTTCTCCTAACTATCCAATTTTCTTAACAAAATTGCTTTCGTAATCAACGATAGAAACCGCATGTATAGTATTTTATGATTGTATGATGAATGACAACGTTACATTTTGGGCAAGACGTTTATGGCAAAATTTGACATTTGACCTCATGTTAGTTAACGTTTGTGTTATGTAAAAACTGAACTATGAATAAATGAATCACAACTTGGTCAAGCTCGGACGCAAATACACACACGATAGCTTTAATGAGACTTAAATACCCCGCTTTCCGCAGGCGTAGTCGATAATAAAAGTACCGAATACATATGAGAATGAAACAGGTAGACATAATTATAATATAATGTGTATGAATAAACTCATATATAAACATAAACTCACGTGGTAATTCATTTAGAATACTAAACAATAGACTCGATCCAAATAGTTACACGATTTGAATCAATGTTGTTTTGCTGCTGAATTATTATGTAATTCGACTGGTCAACTATTTATTCAAATTTAAAAACGCCCTGTGTAATATGTATTCAAATAAATAATATACGTTAAAAACATATACGGGTTACCTTAAATATAAGAAACAAATGTTAAATATTAAATTAAAATTAATGGTTGCAATA
Organism: Dreissena polymorpha; assembly: GCF_020536995.1. NCBI lineage: Eukaryota > Metazoa > Mollusca > Bivalvia > Myida > Dreissenidae > Dreissena > Dreissena polymorpha. The sequence goes on along the minus strand of NC_068360.1, from coordinate 116,720,486 downwards.
TGACATGGGTGTTTACAGATAAAAAGGAAAGGTTAAATACGTATATGTACTTCAGGTCAGCACATAAGGTAGTCGTGAAGACGCAGCGATGATCTGTAAATAAACTCTAATATTCACACACACTGTACATGTCCTTAGAACATTTGAAAATAAATACATTAAAGATTTCACATGAAAGTTGAGGCAAAATTGACCAAGATTGTCTTTCATAAAAACAAAAATAAATGACAATAACAATTATTAAATCTTTAAATTACACCAATGTGACGTCACTACCCTGAAAACATTATATGCAAGTTTAACAAATTAACTTTGAAAAGATTCATTGAAATTAAGTGTTGATCTGTGTAGAAAAGAACATGTTCAAAATAAGCCTTTGCTTCAATATTCACTTTTCTATGATTTAGAAATCATAGTTTGAAAAGGGCGTTTATTTGGTTTTGATGAACAATTGTGAACTTAAAACATTTTACATTTATTATTAAACTTGCAAAGTATACAACTGCAATCTAAATTCTTTCTAGGAACTATTAACGCAGTGACAAGATACATAGAGTTTAATATTAATAAAATATTATTCTAAGCCTTGCCTGATATATTGCAAAAAGATCAGGCAGAAACCTGTTGTTTCTGTTTATCATACATCTACATCTCCGATTGAAAAGAAATAATGAAAACATCGCTAAAAAGCTGCAGTTTTAGCGGGAAAAAATGTGATATTTGTCGGTTTACGTGTTAATAATGACGTCATGAGCACGCGCGCTTAATATTTGTAAAAAAAGTTTTTTTGCTGTTTGTGTTGAATTTGGTGTTTACTTTATATTACATTTTGCTATCAAATAGTTTGTTATGTTGATTCTGATTGGATTTCACTAAAAATAATTAGTTTATATTTGATCCCGAGTAATACGACCATCATCCACACACGAGTGATATAATAACTTCCTGATGACCATTATATAAAAAGTATATCAGGTAACGTTATATCAGGCAGATATCGATGCGGTGGTATGATAAATTAAGCTAAGATGCTCACATGACACTTGTTTTATGAATCCGTTGATCCCCACAAGCCTAGGGTCCATGTTAGTAAACACAAAGGGTGACACACCTATGCAAGACATTATTACCGAAAATGATCAAATTATCAATTTTTTTTAGTATATTGAAGCAAAATGGCCACATTTTTTGGATGTGGCATGTTTCGTATTATTCGCTGTTTCAATACTGAATTTTACATATAATCATAGGTACAAATTATACTATTAAATTAATGAAACATAAATTTTAGAATTTAAGCATGTCGATCAGTTAATAACATAATTGCTTTTGGATACAATCATTTTCGAACTTTACTTGGTACTTGGACATAAATATACATATGGAACCTCAAACTGAATATTTGTTTTCATTAACATATATATTAATGATTTTAAGTGAACCAAACTCTCAACAAACTTACTTTTAGTAAATGTGATAAGGTAAATGTGATAGTGTAATGTAAAAGCTATTGATTGTGAAGTCCTCATTGTCGGGACCCATGTTCGCTCAAAAACACTTTACTTCTAAATAGATCAAAGGGAAACATGACGTGAGTTTCAATGGTAATTATGACGTGTGGTATTTCAACATTTTTACAGCCATTTCAAACACACACTACATAAGAAATAATTTATGTATTATAAATACATAAACAGTAACACTAGAAACCCGCATTATTTAATTTCAACCGTATTAGAAGTGACGTTGCATTGAAAACTATCCGGATCGACAATGCCATTTTGGCGTCGTTAACAGATAATTGAACAATCGAAATAAGCCATGCAGCAAATGAAAAAATGGGAATTACATCATATCCGCAGTATAATCAGCATCATATTAGCAGTACAATCAACAAGTGGTAACCGTGTTTAATTTGTTTTCGTTGAGAAAGCAGAATATTTTCGAATGTTTTTAAATACATAGTATTCGAAATTCAAAATACATTTGTGGAAACAGTAAAGACTTTATCTTCTCCGATAACACGTTCGATATAAAATTAACTTAATTAATCAAAATGCATATGAAGAGCGTCTATAGCTTTAAGAAAAGCCAACATAATAGCCTACAAATAATTAATTGTTTTCGTGTCCGAAATAATAGATACACATTTATCCAAAAAGATAATTATGTTTTGATGTTAATACGGGCAAAAGCCCGCGTTACGGGCGTTGACCGTTCATACATAGGGAAATTAGACATAAAATTAGACATAGGGATGCATCTCAAAAACATTTGTCACGCGACATATATTTTCGCGATGCTATTTATGACCTTTAACAAGTCAAAAACACTTTGACATATGCTAAATCACATGTAAATACATACCTCAGGAAAAAGTATATAAATTACATCATAATTGTGTAGCGAATCTAAATATTATCGCATTATTTGCTTTTCTCTGCTACATATACTCATCTCATTTCAATAACGACACCCTACCGTTTACTTAACAGAATTCGTGACGCATTTCCCATTCGCTTTCCAAAAGCAGTTTTTCGTGTGACCGTAAGCAATATTCATGTAAGTTGTGGTTGTTATCCATCATAAACACATTTATTCACAAAATTTAGCGATATTCCGATTTAAATGTATAGTCGTTTATTTTATTTTAAACGTATTTACACCTCGTCTGCTCTTAATTTGCCGATATCCCGAAAGGTTACATATCACTATATAAAGTTTAGGCCTAAAACCACAAAATCTAATACCGTTGGATTTTCGTAACAAAATCTTACGTAACAAATCTTCCAGATTCGAAATCAACAAAAAACAAGACATTTATAAATTGTCTGCATCATTTATTAAATTTTAAGATAATTTGTTGGTTTTCCGTTTATAGAAACTGTTCTGCCAAGGCAAGAGCTGGGCATAACACAAGCCATTCTATCGAGCTTAACTGACAGTTTTGGCTTCCAGAAATCAACAATGCAGGGATTCCTAAACTATCAAAGTTTCCAAGCTATGCACACAGTTATTAGCTTATTTATTGGTTCTGTTGGTTTACTTGGATGGAACATGTGTGAACTTTTATAAAAACTTGAAAAGTCTATATCTGTCTATAGATCTATAAACAAAAATCAGCTATGGCATAATAAAATCAGATGTGCAAACAAGGTTTGTTAAATTAACAAGTTGAAGGCAAGTACGCTAAAGAAATATGAAGGTTCCCATGCATGCAAATTTAGTCTGTATATTGACAAGTGTCAGCCAAAAAATGTCAAACTAGTAATACAAAAATTACCACAAGTATGTAAAAGCACTATGTACCTGTTGAGATCATTTTTAGTAAGATAGTGTAATTCTGAACAGTAGCGAAAAGCATAGTTTACTTAATGCATAATGCCATTAATATGAGTTCCTTTCTATTGTGTAATTAATAAATTGGTTGTTACCTGTTGTTCCATGATAAATGTTTTATGCGCAAGTACAAAACCAGCATTGTTAATTTTGTAAAAGGTAATGAAATATTACTGCATTGATTCCACAGTTTTCAACAGATAACATCACTTTGTAGTTGCATATTCGTAAATATTCTTGTACTGTAGGTTGATGACAGTGTTTTTGTCTCCAAACAATACCACATACCTTTTTATATATGTACTGAATATATATATATATATAATAGGCCCCGTTGGGGAACCGTAACCACAACATTATTTTGAACCCCGTTGATGCTGCACCCTGTAAATGTTATTAGCAATTTAACAATTGCTCAGTTATACAATTTTATTTCACGGTCAAAGAATTATTCCATTTCTGATATTGCTTGCAAATGCTATTTTACTTAAAATTAAGAATATCAACTGACAAAAGCCTTAAAAACAAGAATATCAGTGAAACTGATGGATGCTCCCCGATGACGGGCTTTGTCAATCTATGTGTTAAAAACCACCTAAAAAAACTATTATAAGCCTTGGTGACCTTGACCCTAGTGACCTCATCAAAAGGTAGAGGTCCATGCAAGGTACCTACATGCCAAATATGAAAGAGATCAGTAAAGAATTGAAGGTGCTATGAGAAACTGTTACAAACGTGTGACAGAAGAATCTATTATTAGCCTCAATGACCTTAACCCCAATGACCTCAAACCTATTCATAAGGTAGAGGTCCATGCAATGTACCTTCATGCCAAATATGAAAGAGATCTGTTAAGAAACTGTAACAAAAGAGTGACAGAAAAATCTATTATAAGCCTCAGTGACCTTGACCCCAGTAACTTCAAACCTAATCAAAAGGTAGAGGTCCATGCAAGGTACATACGTGCCAAATATGAAGGAGATCGGTTAGTTATTGAAGGTGCTATGACAAACTGTAAAAAAAGTGAGACATTAGAATCTATTATTAGCCTCAGTGACATTGACCCCATTGACCTCAAACCTCATCATAAGGTAGAGGTCCATGCAAGGTATTTACATGCCAAATAAGACAGACACACAGATTGTTTTATTGACGTAAACTTTACAGTTTTTTGTCATTTACAAAATAGTTATACAAAGCATTAAGTCAATGTGAGAACAAATAAGAATATTTAAACATCATATTGATCGCGTAAAGATCATCTAACACTGTATTATGTGAATTGGGAATAAGACATCAATTTGGGAATAAATTGTGTTTTATCAAAAGTGCATAATATGCAGTTTTATATGTTGCATTTTTTTAGTTTTACAAATTATACTTAAAACATATACTTGCATATATAATAGCATCATTAAAATTGATTATACTTCAAAACTGGATTTCTTATTAATAAAAAAAAAAACTCATGAAATGATACTGTGTCCATGCCGCGCATGCACACGGTTTCAAAATACACTTTAAATGATACAAATTCAATCACTGTTAATGAAAGTCATGGAAAATTTCTTATTAAGCTTAAATTATAGATAATGTATTACAAAATATATGTAGATCATGAAATGAATAGTTTTGTTTGAGAAAATCACCAAAATGATGTCCATTCGCAGTTTGATGTCTTATTCCAAATTCACATAATACAGTGTTATATTCATACATACATGTACATGAATTTAATAAAGAAGTTGAACATAATAAAGATTTGTTTTACAAGTATTAATAATAAAAAATAAATAAATGTATTCATGTTTCGCCAGATTAACATATACTGATGATGAAAACAATTATTTGTTATTAACTTTCATAGAAATATTGGAAATATAAGAAAGAGATTGGTTAAGTTTTAAAGGTGCTATGAGAAAATGTAACAAAAGTGTGACAGAAGGAAGGACAAACTGGCAACTATATGCTCCGCCGAAATTTTATTTCGGAGAGCATAAAAACTAATTACTAGAGAACATTATATTTACAAAACACAACAACATTAATCTAACAGTATTTACAATTTTACATGCAATAATATATTAATAATTAATATCCAATGCTAACACAAACCTTTAAACATCATGTATATCTACATAACAAACAACATTAATTTTACAGTATTTACATGCACAAAAACCCAATGAAACATGTATATATTTACATAACACACAACATAAACTTTCATGTAACTCATCACCCTTCAATCCCATGAAGATGCTTTTCCGTTATCCAGCATATATTGAGAGTAAAGTAAGATTGAAATCATGGGTCGGAGTGGGCCGACAAGATACAGGTTATTAGTAGTCTATTTATGTTTTGATACAAATTTCCTATGTTTATTCCGACAACCTTTTTATTGGGATTATATTTTTTATGCTTGACATGTTTGTAGATATTTTGTTTTTTTTTTATTTGTTAAATAGATTTGACGATGGTAATTTCAGATTTATGTAAAAATTGTCGATTTTATGTGCCTTTCAACAGATGCAGCCAGAGCAGGGCGAATAGACAAGAAGCCGATGAAGCTGCGTCGAGGGACCTGTCATCTATGCCCTGCTCGGCGACACCTCTCGTGGCTATTGTTGATGGGTCAGAGTGGGCTGACAAGATACAGGTTATAAGTATTCTATTTATATTTTGATACAAATTTCCTATGTTTATTCCAACAACCTTTTTATTGGGATTATATTTTTTATGCTTGACATGTTTGTAGATATTTTGTTTTTTGTTTATTTGTTAAATAGATTTGACGATGGTAATTTCAGATTTATGTAAAAATTGTCGATTTTATGTGCCTTTCAACAGATGCAGCCAGAGCAGGGCGAATAGACAAGAAGCCGATGACGCTGCGTCGAGGGACCTGTCATCTATGCCCTGCTCGGCGACACCTCTCGTGGCTATTGTTGATGGGTCAGAGTGGGCTGACAAGATACAGGTTATAAGTAGTCTATTTATATTTTGATACAAATTTCCTATGTTTATTCCGACAACCTTTTTATTGGGATTATATTTTTTATGCTTGACATGTTTGTAGATATTTTGTTTTTTGTTTATTTGTTAAATAGATTTGACGATGGTAATTTCAGATTTATGTAAAAATTGTCGATTTTATGTGCCTTTCAACAGATGCAGCCAGAGCAGGGCGAATAGACAAGAAGCCGATGACGCTGCGTCGAGGGACCTGTCATCTATGCCCTGCTCAGCGACACCTCTCGTGGCTATTGTTGATGGGTCAGAGTGGGCTGACAAGATACAGGTTATAAGTAGTCTATTTATATTTTGATACAAATTTTCTATGTTTATTCCGACAACCTTTTTATTGGGATTATATTTGTTTGACATGTTTGTAGATATTTTGTTTTTTGTTTATATGTTAAATAGATTTGACGAAGATGATTCATCCATTGCGTCGCAGGCTCTCTTTGCATTTAATACGTAAATCTCTGATATGATGGTGAACATGATTTTGTCTGTAATATCAGATTTATGTAAACAAAATTGATTATATGTGCCTAGCAGTTGTATGTTAGGTGCCTACATACATGCATGTACTCATGTTTTCTGAATATAATTTGTTCCATTAGAGACATGGTATTTATTTCCCAGATGTAATTTTAAGTTATAAATGCAATTGTCGTTCATAGATTAAAACAATGGCACATTCTTCAAGTGGTGTTCTCACTGTATTTATGGAAAAATTTTGTTGTTCTGTTTCCTCTAAATTTCCGTGGCACAATTGAACACGCTCATCACTGTAAAAAATATAGTGATTATTATCAACACACCCAACAGTAGTGTAGTGTTGGTGGTGATGATTGACAGACGCTTTGAACTCATAGGTCTCGTTGTTAATAAAAATGTTATTATCAAGAGAGATTCTCTTTTGTGCACTACGATGAATATTTATTATCAGGAGACTGGGCGGTCTGACCAATTCACGTTTGACCTCATGTAACTTTTCACCACAATGTTCACAATTAAGCAATTTCTGTTCCATTAGCCATTTGTTAATGCCCTCTTGTATACGTATTTGTGCTTCTTCTATATCTACAAGATTGATTAAGATTCTTTGGGATCGGAATTGTTCTTTGATTTTTGAGGAACTGCAGCTTTGACATGTTTTTGTAGTTTTGACAGTTCCCTTGTGAATTTGGCAATCGTATGTTTGATCAAGACGGTCAAAAAGTTTAACAAGGAACTCATCCGCATCGTGTTCTATTCCTAGGCGCCAACCAGGGAGCAGGGACTCTGTTAGTTTTATAATTGGCATTTTAGGGAGATCCCTTAGGGGTAAATTGTGATGCCGATAGGCACGATTTACAACCTCATTCAGTGCACAAAGAGGACAAATCTCATTTTGAAGGTGGTAACCAGAGCATTGCTGGTGCAAGTATTGACACTCCCTTAAGAAGGCATCAAAACTTCTGGTATGGCAAAGAGCTATAATTGGGGCATTCAAAAAGCACACATTATTTCCACTGTTTTGCAAACCTTTAAATGTTTGTCTGGAAATATCAGGTCGAGTTTTTAGGGACAGCAAATTTTCATTAGGTATGGGATCAAGAGGTGACAATTTTTGTTTTGGGGTTGGTAATTTCCTTTTCTTAATGTCACATGATGGGCCTCCTAGAGATAACTTATCGTCAAATTGTCTTTTTAAAACCTTTGGTTTAACAGATTTGTTCTTTTGGTAATTAGTCAAGGTTTCATAATCCTCTTGACTTATGTGTGGTGCTGCTTCAGCTACCAGATATTCCTGGGTTTCGATCAACTTTTCAAGCACTCTCATAATAACATTTGTATCGGTGTCTATAAACATAAGTTGCACGATGCGAATCAGTTCCTCTTTGTCCTTTTTGATACTTAACCTTTTTGCAAAAGCTTTATCTATGATACTGTCTGCCAAATCATTATAATGAGTAGTCCAAAATGGGTCTCCACAGTTTTTATGTCGGTACATGCGTTCAGACTTAACTTTTACGGCTTCTTCAAATGCTTGTGCATCAAGAACATTTTCCTTAAGCCTTTGTACTTTAAGGTCCATGTAATTTGGAAAAGTACGTATATGAAGATGGGCGGGACTTCTAACCCTAGAAATGGCAACCAGGAATATGCCAGGCACATGAAACCAGCCATCCAGATCAACTTCAGCCAATGGGAAATTAGCTCCTTGTCCTTTAAAACTTGTTGCTGCATCTCCTCCTTCGAGTGGCAAGGCGATTCTAATCATGGGTATGTTTGACTTTGTCTTCCCAGCTTTTTGTTTGTAACTTTCAACAGGAGGAATTGGGACATAATTTTCGCATCCTGGTAATCTTAAAATATTTGGGCCCGAGTAATTGGAAGCTTGTATTACCATAAAATCAGGCATTTCTGGTGGGTTACTAGGACCCTGAAACTTACAGGTCATGTGTACGCCTGAAGGAAACTCATCAACAGTATCCTTACAATAAGGAACATCATCAACAGAAAGCAATACACTCTTTGGGGGAATCTGCTGTACTTTTCCACATGTATCGATTGGTTTTGTAGTAATGCAGTCCTGTAATTCTCCTGTTTTCAAATCTGCACTAGTTAAAGAAGCAACAATGCTGTCCCTGTTATATATTGGTCCCACCAAAGTATGTAATGATCCATTGTACAGACCTATACTTGGAGCAATGTTACGTAAGAGCATGACTCTCATTCCCCTGCATGCGTGCCAGCTGGGTGGGGCACCTTCAAATTCTTTTGCAGACATTGCTCTCAGCTTGTTTTCTTTTGCTGCTGGACGATGTATTGAGTCGATTCGCATTATCGGATTTCCTGTTATTTTGTGATGTCTAAGAAGAGCTTTTGCGTTTTCAGACTCAACAGTTGACCTATTTTCATGGTTTTTTGAATGAAAATGATACCCATGGATGATATGTGCACTGTTCCACTTCCCGTCCATCTTCATATCACGTTCTGTTGCACAGTTTTTTCTAAGGAAAAGCATTTCTTTTTCCCTGCATTTTTTACCATACCTCATATTGACAAGCACTTTTCCAGTGAAACATTGACTAATGGGATCAACATCTGTTCTTTTGACTTCAGTCAAAAACACAGCATCAAATTGGCCCAGCATCAGATCTTTCCGACAAGCAGTAATATCATCTGATAAAAGACGATCTTTAGGCGATGTTAACGATTGCCATTTGTCATAGTTTGGAATTGTTTGTAACGGTGGAAATTTGAAGACCTGTCTAAACCTTATCAAACCATTAATAGAAAGGGAACTGCATTTTTTGTTTTCATGCGTGTAAGAACGAGCGCTCCAGAGAGGTTCAGCTGCAATCGGAAGAATCTGTGCTGGGTCCCCAATAAGAACAATGCCAATATTGTCGAGATCAATGTTGCACTGAATCAGTCGTTCAGTTACAAAGGCAAACATCTCTCGTGACAGCATGGAAAACTCATCAACAATGAGGAGAAAGAATTTTTTGGGGTCAAAATTGAGCATAAGTCTGGAATATGTGGCAGATGTTTCTTCCAGACGCAAATCTTTTTCATTTAGATGGACAGGTATACAAAAAAGTCGATGCAAAGTCTCTGACTTGAAGTACATCTGACTTGATGCAGCTCCTGTGGGAGCTGCAAGTTTGATTCTGTCTGTCCAAGTGCTTACCTGTGCATCTGAATCAGGGTTAGATTGTAAGAGGCTTATTACACTGCTTATGATGCATTTTAGTGTCCAGCTTTTTCCAGTACCTGGATTGCCCATTAGAATGAGACGCAAGGGGTTTGGGGGAGGTGCTTGTTTATTTTTTTCCCAATTTAATCTAATTTTAACATAATCAACAACAATGTCATGAGCCATCTTTTGTTTATCATTTAATGAAGATGCTTCAAATGAATTACTTGACAAAACTCCTTGTGTTTGTGAGATTTGAAATATGAGCATGTATTTCAGCCATAGAAGGTATAACATTCTCTCCTAGCCAGCTCTTCATAAAATCAACACCTTCAGGATTGGCTAAAACGTCAGAATCACTGAAACATGGCTTGGAATCTATGCCCTGCTGCGGGGCAGACCGCAAGCGATCAACGGGGTTTTGATAAAACTGTTCATTTCCGGGGCGTGCTATCGGTTTTGAAGCGGAATCGTAATTACTGCTTTTAATTTTGCTAAGATTAGTGTCATCAGTTGCATCTAATGCACAAGCTTGCTGGTTTTCTTCGACATCTTCGTCTGAGGATGAATCTGAATCAGAGTTGTTGTTTCGAGGAAGATGGTGATGTTTCCAAAATTTGTATGCCCATGGTGGAAGTCCATTACCATCAAGAAATGTTTGATTGAATAGATCAATCCAAGCTTTCTTTAAAGATTCTGCATCTTCAGCAATTGGTGAGAAGTCAGTAGTTTTGTGGCAAGGAATCTTCCAAAGGCAGAGTGTTCTACAATAGTGCCAATATTGTTTTCCACGGGGATTTGCCATTCTTATACCATGGCAAGGTATCAGCTTTAATGCATTTAATCTGCCATTTCTTGCAGTACTTCTTCTTTTAAATTGTAAGAATCTTTCCCCCCCATCATTGGGTTTAATTTCTTTAACATCAAACAAGTCACAAAACTGATGTAGACACATGTTGCATTGTATCTCTGCCTTCAGTTTTGGCGACTCTTTGCCACATTCGATGAAAACAGCTGTTGTGCCATGTCGCCCATCAAATTGTTTAATGAGAGGTGGGAGAATGTAATCTTCGCCATCTTTTTTATCATAGTCAGTTCTCAGCAGAGACAAACCAGATACACTGCAACTTTTGATGTTAACATTGGAAAGAACATGTGGGATATTTTGATTGAGGTGAGTTGCCTGAAAGATAGATGTTGTTCCAGCAATGGCATGGCTATTGTACATTTTTTGAACAGCACCTTGATTTATTGGTTCACCATCTTGCAACTTCTCCATTGCAGTTATGAGCACTTCGTTAGATGTTTTAGTGGGAATTGCATCTTTAAAGGCATATTTAGTTACATACTCTGTAGCAGAGTCACCAGTATCTGAAAAGAACTCAAGATTTAAGTCCTGCACCCTATTGTCTTTATTTTGGCAACAACTGACCTCTATTACTGGAGGTTTTCTGAGAAACTCTGGCACAACAGCTTTGTCATCAGCATTGCTAAGAACATGCAGAATCTCAAAAGGATCATGACCATTAAACCATTTGTCGTTACATTCAAACTGAAGTTGAAAAATTTTCTTATTGTGTTTGTCAGGCTCAATGGTGGGTACTTTATTCATTGGTTGCGGTTTTCGCCTTTTACAGGTAATAACCTCTGTGGACTGTTTATTCCCTGTTTCCTTGCATGTTGATTGCTTTTTCTTAACCACTGCACATTTATCTGTCTTTGAAGGCTGATCGTTTATTCCTGTATGACCTAAGTGGCGACATGTTCCATTGACAACAGTCACATATATTGTGTCCAATGTTGAAAAATCACCGGTTGTGAGGGCATTGTCTATCACACTTGCCATGTTCAGTCTGCAGATGGCGGAGGTCCTTTCATAGATGAAATCAAATGTCTTGTTTTTACCATCTGCTAGTAAACCTGCATTCCAGTTGGTGTAGAATGGTCGCATATATTCAATGTAATCCTTCCTAGCATTATCCCAACAGTCGAGTACCCTAGTACGGATAGTGTCTTGAACAAGAGGATTGTCGAGATCCTGGCCAGTATTAAAGCATTCGTCTTTGGCACTCTGAAGGCAGTTTTGTATATTTAGTTTCAAGCTGTCCATGTGCTGACTGAATTCACGACTAAAATACAGCCTATGAGCATGTGGATTGGCATTTGCACCCCATTCAAACCGTGTAAAATAGGCATCACCATCATATCTAATTCTAGATAAAAACGTTGTGTCCAGTTCTGCCATCAATGCGCACATAAACGATACGATGCTTGGATACTGTAGTACGTTTCTTCGCCGACCTTCCAAAAATTCTTGGTCACTCTGGATGGAGAGGGTCTCTGTACCTGGACAGACGTGGTGAATTGCCGGGTGATGGTTATACGGTGGAGCACGAGTCTGGAACAGCATAATTGACATTGGCATTTTGTCTTTTCGCCAAGGAACACTTTCTTCCCAATCCCGTTGAACAGCTATTGCATCATCCCTTGACCTTTTCCAGAATGGAGCTGTATCCGGTATTGATGACTTGAACATCATAAGGTTTGATACGGTCCAGTCACGAAGCTCTGCATTTTGCATTAAATCCTCTTTTACAGGTATTCCAGTTGTTTCAAAGGCATCACTTTTCAGAGCGAGCTTGGCCTTTCCCTTGCTATGTTCTCGTTTAATCATGCTATGAACTAGAAATTGAAGCTCAGTATTGACCATCGCTCGTTTTTGTGCGCATACCCAATACAGGTAAGCAAATTTGTAGCTGCCTGATTTATTTGTAATGCTACGGGGACGTTCTTGGTGTGGACATGCATCACCAGTGAGGAAGACATCCGGGAAAGCCATTTGTAGGTATCCTTGTGTATCCTCAGCAACAGGGTTCTGGCGGTCCACATCTGGTGCTGAGATCCTTTGTAACACTGTGTTTTGCATTCCATTCTTGAGAATTTGCTCTGGGTTTTCAGACAAGTTAGAAACTCCACCCTGTGCAACACTACCTGAATCTCCTTCATCATTGCTGCTCTCCCTTAGGAGAAGTTCTACTTCTTCACAGCATAGGTAGGTTAGGTTTTTCAATTCATCTTCAGGTAATAATACCTGTTCAATGTTTTTTTGTGATGCATTTGAAACATCTGTGCTAGGATTGAGCCATTTCCTCTGAACACCGTACAAGACAACATCAGTGAGTGTTATTTTTATGGTTTCATTTGGATCTTGATCATGGTTAAGTTTGTCATTAGTTTGACTCTCTAGTATGAACTTTGCTAGATCGTTCCATATTAGATTTGCAATTTGTTCCATGTTAAGGCAGCTGGATGTGGCTTTTTGATTTTCAATTAGAATCGCATCTTTTATGCCACTTCCGATAATAAAACCAGAGTTTATCCATTCAGAGAACAGCTGAATAGTTAATCTTTTAGAAGCACGCTCATGGATTAGCTCAACATTGATTTTTCTCAAACCATTTGGGTAAACAGCTGTGCTTGTATCTGATAGCTGACTTGCTAGATTCTCCATGGCAGCTACTGTAAAAGGTGTATGAACCTTATCACAGTACCTGTAAAATGGTCTTTTGGTACCATATACAGGACAAGTCACTTCACGCTCCATAAGCTCTTTTGCATGAACAATCTTTGCCATATTAATTTTAGCTTCATTAATGCTCCCATCTTCTTGCTTAGAGACCATGATAACAAATGGCAACTTTTGAAAAGTGTGCCAAGGAAGAGCTTTAGTTTTGACTGGTTCTTTTATCGCAAAAGATATTGATCCATATCTGGAGAATGGGATATTATTTGTTCGAGAACGCAATATAACTATTACAGCATGGATCGGTGACAGAACAAGTTTTTCAGCCTGAGATAAAGTGTCCATGAACATTGCATGCTGATATGAGGCCTCATTTTGAAAAATATCAAGAGCCATCAGATTTTCAGGACCGTAAGGGTTTATATTTGAAATATTGTCATCAATAGATTGCTGACTATCAACAGTGGTTCCCTGAGAACTCTCTTCAGCAGCAGACTTTTTGTGCAGCAATGTTACAATTCCATTATCAATTTTGCAAAATTTTGAACAATTTGTACATACCCCTGTTACTGTTTCATCATTATAAACTCTAGCACTCGAAAATGCTGAGTCGAGAGTGACACTAGACCCTGCTAAGACCTGAGACTTCTTTAAAGCTTGCAGAAGAAAAGAGTTTGACAGTGGAATCTGTTGGCCAGCTTCAGGGACGTTTATACAATTAGCTGCATCTGCTTCAAAGCCAGGTGAACACATTCCACATTGAGAGCAATGGATCATCTTCATGGCACCATATGTTGCATGGAGATCACGAATTCCACTTAGATTTAGGACAGTGTGCTGAGCAGATGGGTCTTCAGATGACAGCTCCCTATGATCTAACCATGATTGACAAACAAGAGCTTCGCGTGGTTTCATTATATTAAGCTTTCCTTTTTTCAAAGTAGGTATTTCTTTACAAGACTTAAATCGACCAGTAGTCAAAGATTGAACAAACTTCACACATGCCGAAGGCAGAGACTGAGTGTATACTGCCTTGCCTTTGATTATGTCAAATTCTTGACTCGTGCATGCATATTTTGCCATTATCTGAACATGTTCAACGCCTGCACTAACTTCGCTTATTGTTTTGAACACAAAAGCAACTGGTGGAAGCTTTGACTCGTGCAGACTGTTGTATGCTACCCATAGTTGTGGACTTTGTTCAGAACATGGAAGAGGAATAATGTCATTCTCCTCCTCACATGAAGTGCCATGAAGCAGATTGCAGGAGAATTGTACTTGTTTATGAAGGTTACCATATACATATGAACCCAAGACAAACTTTTCAGCTGCTCTCTTTCCTAACCATCGGACTTTGCTGCAAAGATTGCATTTTCTAAGATAAAATTCGCTTGTGTCTGCTTCTGTTAGTTCTAATACTTTTTGTAAAGGCAAGTCCGAGCCCAACTTAAGATCCTGCTTTGCCTTAGAAGAGGCAGATGTAAATTTCACATCATAGTTGATCCTCTTATGATTTAAACGATCCTCATCACATTGAGGCCCAGCAAAGTTTTCTAACAGCTTAATGTGTCTTGAATAATTGTGGGCAAGTTCTGAATGAACGTCTTTCAAAATTTCCTCAAAGTCTGCGCCACTTATGAGGTGTGTAGTTGGTTGTACCAAATATTCAGCCTTTACATTTTCTCCATATTTGTGTGCTACAAGCTGCAAGAAAGTTGTTTTTCTGTAATATTTTACAGTGCCCTTTCCATAATAATGAACGCGCTCTAAGTTGAAAGCATCTTCATGGGATTGTGGTCCACGATTAGGCTCCAAACCTTCATCTCTACAAGCATTGGGACTCCTAGTGTAATAAAGATTGACTTGATGAAGAAGTGACAAAAATTGACCCTCATTCGTCAGCACTGAGTTTATTGGCAAGTTTTTTTGATTTGCAATGGCCTTCAAACGAATCCATGAATACCAACGGAAAGCTAGAGATGATTTTTGTGTAATTGGTATTCCTCTTGTTAACATATGATCAAGTCGAATTGATTGACTGATGTCTGAGCCTTGAATGGTATACTTAATGATAGAGTTGTTTGCATTTATATACTCCCAGGGTCCAACAACAGAATCTTGTTGACCAAAATCAGTTGTGACAGACAAAACATTAATTGGGCCAAGAGAAAGCAAATTCTCTAAAGTTAATTTTTTTGTTGTTGTTTTACTAGCATTTGCATTAGCATTGGATATTTGTATACTTTCCTGTGTGGTAGAATGAACATCCACATACTTATCCTTCTTAAAAACATCATCTGGTCTTTCTTCCTGCAACATTAAGTATGACAGAAATTATTGACTTCATTTTGTTATCTTGCTGCTCCAAATGAGAGATGCGCTCAGGACAAAAAAATTGCTGGGATCAAGGCTTTGATGATATATTTTATTAATTGTAATTTTTGTTACATGCATAATACAAATGATTAAATGCAAATACATTTCAAATGCTATCAAAAACTTTTTTCTGGTCAAACATGTGTGACTTCAGTTGGAAAATTATTATGCCATACATGGAACTTTTGTTTTTTTCAAACATATTTTCATGAATACATACATATAAAGTTTACAGTAACAAGGGCTGTTTGTAAAACATGCATGCCCTCCATATGGGCTGTCCGTTGTAGTGGCAGCCATTGTGTGAATACGTTTTTTGTCACTGTGACCTTGACCTAGTGACCAAATCAATAGGGGTCATCTGCGAGTCATGATCAATGTACCTATGAAGTGTCATGATCCTAGGCAAAAGCGTTCTTGAGTTATCATCTGGAAACAATTTTACTGTTTCAGGTCACCGTGACCTTGACCTTTGACATAGTGACCTGAAAATCAATATGGGTCATCTGTGAGTCATGATCAATGTATCTATGAAGTTTCATGATCCTAGGCGTAAGCGTTCTTAGGTTATCATCCGGAAACCATTTAACTATTTCGGGTCACCGTGACCTTGACCTTTGACCTAGTGACCTCAAAATCAATAGGGGTCATCTGCGAGTCATGATCAATCTACCCATGAAGTTTCATAATCCTAGGCATATGCTTTCTTGAGTTATCATCCAAAATACCTTTTTACTATTTCGGGCCACCGTGACCTTGACCTTTGACCTTGTGACCTCAAAATCAATAGGGGTCATCTGCGAGTCATGATCAATCTACCCATGACGTTTCATGATCCTAGGCATATGCGTTCTTGAGTTTTCATCCGAAAACCATTTTACTATTTTTGGTCACTGTGACCTTGACCTTTGACCTAGTGACCTCAAAATCAATAGGGGTCATCTGCGAGTCATGATCAATGTACCTATGAAGTTTCATAATCCTAGGAGTATGCGTTCTTGAGTTACCATCCGAAAATCATTTTACTATTTCGGGTCACCATGACCTTGACCTTTAACCTTAAAATCAATAGGGGTCATCTGCGAGTCATGATCAATCTACCTATGAAGTTTCATGATCCTAGGCGTATGCGTTATTGAGTTATCAATCGGAAACATTTTACTATTTCCGGTCACCGTGACCTTGACCTTTGACCTAGTGACCTCAAAATCAATAGGGGTCATCTGCGAGTCATGATCAATCTACCTATGAAGTTTCATGATCCTAGGCGTATGCGTTCTTGAGTTATCATCCGGAAACCATTTTACTATTTCGGGTCACCGTGACCTTGACCTTTGCCCTCTAAATCAATAGGGGTCATCTGCGAGTCATGATCAATGTACCTATGAAGTTTCATGATCCTAGGCCCAAGCGTTCTTGAGTTATCATCCGGAAACCACCTGGTGGACGGACCGACTGACCGACATGTGCAAAGCAATATACCGCATAAAAATACAGTTACACATGAAAAATTCCGATTTCACTCGGTATTTAGATAATAGTGTCTTTCATTTTTATAATCCAAAAACAACCATGCACATTAACACAGTAATCTCAGCGATTTTCCTTGTCCAATTGGGAAAAGTACCCATACCGGTCCAATTGGGAAAAATTGAGATGTGAAAACCTCAAAATTGGTAAAAATCGAGTCGTGAAATCCTTAAATTGGGAAAATCACGTCGTGAAGTTTGGGTCTTATTGAATACATCATACAGTTCAAACTTAATTGAACATACCCATTAAAATAATCATTTGCAGTCATGCCTTAATGACCATTACTTAAAGTAATAAAGTTGATATAAATAACAAATTATTATATAGAAGACACAAAATCAATTACTAGTTGATTTAATCTCTTATAAAGCAATGTCTCTCTCTTTCATTTTTTTGAAAATTTCAACAATCTTTGATGTTTGATCATCACTCAGTTGCTGGCATCCCTCTCTGCACAGCATCATTAAAGCTGTCAATGTGTCCTGTGATAGACGGTTCCGATTGGTCGTGCAAAGATTGTTCATTAGACTGAACAACCTTTCCACAGAGGCAGTGCTGGAGGGCATTTCAAACTACGATAAGGTTTCAAACAGACGTCAAACAGTACGCTGGCTGCCTGACAAAAGAACAGCAAACAGTAACGACTCTATTGATTGAACGCGCTGAATAATAAAACCCGATATTAATCGAGCGTGTGGTTACACACAACTATACGATTTTCTTTGTTCGCTCGCCGAAAGTTGGGTTTTGTTACGAAACTTTTGATCGTTTTGAGAAAAAAATCGGACGTCGATTGGGATTTTTTCAGATGCCGATTGGGAATTTGGGAATTTTCACTCGATTGGGAAAGTACCGTTAACCGGTACTTTATAAAGAAGGAGGAAAATCGCTGAATCTTCATTAAAAATGTCAATCTTAAGACTTGAATAGCACCGTCATGGACATTCTTCAGTTTTTCCGAAAGTATCCCACATTTTACAGGACATTTGGTCTGGTTAACTTTGACTTTTTACCAGACGAAAAAAAAAAATCCTGACCGAAAACATTTTTCCAGACAAGGCATATTGGGCAAATTTCTTTAATTCTAAAAGGCAAGACACTTGGACTAACAGATACATGTACTGTCAGTAGGGCTGTAATGTCTCATTTGAATATTCGAATTACTCGAATACGGCTGTGGACTATTCTTATTCATTATTCGCATTTTGACAAAGTTACATGAAGATTGGGCATGAAATGTGACTTCTACACTGTGTACAAGGTTTTTCTTTTTTTGACCTAGTGACCTAGTTTTTGACTCGGCACAACCCAGTTCGGAACTCTACCGAGATTTCATTGGGACAAAGCTTTTAACCAAGTTTCATGAAGATCGGACAAGAAATGTGGCCTCTAGAGTGTTTACGAACAAATGTGAACGGACAAAGACAGGTCACAAAAGTTCACCTGAGCAATCAGGTGAGCTAAAAAAACTGTGAAAATGGGACATTTTAGGCTAAAAACTGTCCAAAACTGACATTTCACAATTAAAAATTACAGTTCGAGTTAATATTATACCTAAGAGAGACTGCAGCTTTAGATTTTGACAGTAGTTAGGCTTTTGTATGGTTTTAGATATTTACCAGTGAGAATATTGTTTATCTGGATGTAAGTGGTTCTTTGTTAACAGAACGTGTCAAGACAATAAAACTAGTATTTTAATACATTATTTTAAGACATTTTAACATGATGCAAGAATTAAACATTTTTTTACTATTCTTTTTATTAACAATCTGAATTTCACAATGTGTACAAGTTCGTGACTTGTTTTTTCCCCACAATTTTCAGAAGTTTGCGACTCACTTTTTAATTTTGAAAAATGCACTACTAGAGCTGCAACAATTCACCAACAGCTCGATTCGATTTCAGACAGTCCGATACCGATTGTTTCGATTCACTTCATCTTTCAACCTAGTTTTATCATATATTGACTATTCTGCCTCAAAATAAACATTTCTGTTCAAATGTGTTGCATACCTAGATTCATGTATCTTGGGCATTTGTGTGTTTGTTAGATATAGTTTGGTTGGTTCAACAGTGTTTTAAAAACTGTTGCCATAGCAACCAGAATTTTTGACGTAGAAACAAAATGAAATGACGTGCATAATGTCGATATTGCCATCTATCCATGTTTTAAGTTTCATGAAAAAATATTAAGAACTTTTAAAGTTATCGCAGGATCCAGAAAACCACCATTTTCAGAAGTATTTCTAGTCTATTTGTTGCCATAGCAACCAGAATTTTTGACGTAGGAACAAAATGAAATGACGTGCATAATGTCCATATTGCCATCTATCCATGTTTCAAGTTTCATGAAAAAATATTAAGAACTTTTCTTCAAGTTATCGCAGGATCCAGAAAAGTGTGACTGACTGACAGACGGAGCGCAAACCATAAGTCCCCTCCGGTGAAACCGGTAGGGGACAATAAATAAATAATAATAAGGCTGGCGACTTGAGTAGTTGGCTGGTGCTACCTCCTGCTAAATCAACGTTATGTTTGCGTTTGACATGTTGCATTAGATTAGTGGTTGAGCTGGACTTGGGGTACGCCACGTCCGTGAAGCACAGTTTACAAGTAGCTTTATCAGGAGGGCTACCATCCCGAAACCCAAAATACTGCCACACTTTTGAATTTAGCTTCTTAGGCGCATCTGATAATTTAAATTTGTCGGCCACAGCTTTTACAGCCATTTAGACGCTTTTTCCGTAATGTAGACCGTAATGCACTTATTGATTGGATGACTAAAGTAATAAGTAACAATTGCAAACATCGTAATTACAGGTAAAGATAAAACCTATACCTTCTTGTATCAAATAGTCAAGAGTACAGCGCGCTTAATGTATCTATTTCTATATGTTTAAGAATTGAATCGAATTTGGTAGGGTTGGTATCGATACCGAATCAACGTATTTAAAACCGATTTTCAATGCATCGGATCGAATCTTTGCAGCAATATGCACTACTATTTTTTTTCACAAAGTGAGGGGGCAATGGCTGCTTCAAAAAATCAGAAAAAGCGCTGTTCTCAATTAATACTATTCTTACCTTTTTGTGTTGAAACTGTCGTTTCTTTGGTCTCCCGCGGGCACTTCCAGTTCTGTTGTTGTTCATAATTGTTTTGGATCTATTGGAAAAAAAATTATAGGTTTATATCTACATGTATAACTGTGGTAATGTGGTAATGGCACACATCACAAACAATACCATATGGAATTATGGAGAAGACATGTTTTGTACTTTAAGGGAAGACAACTTCAAAAATCGGGAAGAAAAGGGATTTTTTTCACTTGGCACTTCATTTCAATTTTTGAAATATAAAAAATACTGGACCAAATTTCAATTAAATTTGACTTTCTCGCTATATGTCACTCTGTGTTTCATCTACACATGTACAGCATTTTAATTTTATAACGCTTCTTCTGGTTGGTTGTTCTCATTGTGTTGGCCACTGATATGGCGTTTTAGAACCGAGTATTTGATCGACAAAATATGACAGCAAGCACAGACATGTAGCGAGAAAGTCAAATTTAATTGAATATTAAAGTTATTAGCCGAGCATGAGATCGGTTAGTAGTGTAATCTCGTTGCTTTTACTGTCTTTTAACGAATCCAGTTGGATTTTAGCAGCAACTGCATGGGAACATGTGTGTTTTTGATGAAAAAGGTCACGTCCAGTCTATGTTAGCGTTTCCGATCGCCAAAATCGCCAAAGGCGATTGAATCTTTCAGCTGGCGATTAAAGTTAAAAATGTGAATGAAAATGGCGATTTAAAAAAAACATGATATTTCTCTATATGTTAGTATATAATATTCCTTACTTTTAAAGAGAACACGGTACCGATTTCCAAATGTAATCGCCATAAAAGCTACAGGTGGTAATAGATAGTCCATTGATAAGAGATAACCGGATCGTATATTCAAGCCACATAACACAGTCATGTATGCTGCCAGATGCATCACGGGAAATTTTCGGGTAACTTTCCAGTCGCCAAACTGAAACTGTGATATTTAAAGTCCAATCGGTTACGAGAATGTTTATGGAGGCGGAGTTATATAGTGATTATTATTTTTTATTGACGTGTGTCACAGAGTAAGCGTTTATCGCAGGTTTATTAACAATGAATCACAGTTGTAGCATTAATACGTGATATAAACAGTGATTTTTTTTGCTTTTTTTGTTACAGCCTGTGGTATTTGGATTGGGAAAATTTGCGCAATAAACCATGAAATTGGGAAAAATAGCGCAATAAACCATGAAATTGGGAAACATTATAAATATGATTATAAGAACAGAATAAAAATTGCTAAGTTCATGTTTGACAGCATTTTTATATTATAAAGTGTTGCTTTAATGTCTTCTTACAACGTTTAGCTAATATCCTTCCACATGGATATTAAACTTGCCATAATCTATAGATTCTTCAATATATATGTACCATTATGATTTAATCATAATCTCTTTAAGAGTATGAATTAAATTCAGGATGTTTTTTTAAGTAAAATATGATATGGTGAAAACATTAACAAATATTAACAAACATGCTTAAGTGTTCTTGCTGTGTTAATGTTGTATTAAATGGAGCTAAAATAATACATTTCATTTGTTTACCTTTTAATATCTTGCACAATTGACATCCTCAGTTCAATGCCATTTCACCAAACTATACAGCGTGACAAACATAATAAAGCAGAATATGCATATGAATCTGATTATACACAGATCCACTAACATATAAATCAAATCATGTTTGTCTCTTTCCATTTTCGAACGATACCCATCTTAAATGCTTTAACTTTGTGAGTAAACTAACTCCAATTTCCCAACACAGATTTCCGTGACGCACATTCACTGTGAAGATTTCTAATAAATATTTGTTGTTGTTCATCTCAAACGTACTATTTTGCGTTAATTGACACACACATTAAATTATCTCCTAATAAATAACCATGTGATGTCCGCTGTTAATTTTAGTGTTATTTATCATTTTCGCTGCTCATCGCAAACTTCTCGTTTGCTTGCCACCATCTTGGACGTGTTTAAAAACAGGCATTAACAATCGTAATACATCGACTATCGACGGTATCCTCCGCAATATAGAGAGAGATGTGTGGATAGCAACGTAAAATCGTATTCGGCTACATTCGTGAACATTCGTAAGTCAGTTGTCATTCGGCGAAATTAACGCTAAATGACATTGTAATCTTATTGGCTTTATTGGGAAAATTTGGTCAGATTTTTGGGAAATTTTGGTCAGATTTTTGGGAAAAAACGTCATTTTTTGCAATTGGGAAGCAGCCGAATATCAGCGGTAATTTTGGGCAAAAAAAATCACTGATAAAACCGGTAAATAAAGCAGTACATTAAAGGCGGTTTTGGGCATCATCATCACACCCATTTACCGTACTGTAAACAATCATTAATTATGAGGAGTTAATTGCAATTGGTGAGCAGTGTAAAATTTCTTAGGCCTAAAAAAAAAATCGTTTGTTTCCACTGACATGGCCAAAAAAATTAGGGTAGGTAGGTAGGCAAATAATTTTATTTTTAAAAATTTTTTTTTTTTAGAAATTGTCGTACATGGTGCATTTTCTTCTCATGTTTTGTGTATAACTGTATGTACAATAAATTTGATGATGTCTGTAATGCTATATGACCATATTTAAATGCTTTTATGAAATAAAAACTTGCTGTTCATTAATATTGAATGTGTTGCTTTCCTTAATTCCGAGTTTAATGTTGACTTCTGGCAACGGCTTAAATATACCATTTTATGACCAATAAAAGGCATAACTATAACAAGTCACAGAGAGCTTGACCCTCAGTGTCTATAGGGATTCAGTGTTGTTATACTTTCTGGTCCTTTGGGTTCATGCAGTGTATTCTATATTATTTATTATTTATAATATATTAAATACCTCAAAAGCAGTGCTACGGGAACACCAGTGGTGTTGCATTTAACATTATCACCATGGAAAGACCCAATCAAACCGGATGTGCTTTTATATTTCTTGGATGCAGTTAATGTTCCCAAAGGACCACATTTTCAGATTATATTATGTACTGGTGGCGTGGGGTCTATCTACCCATGAATTTCAGGAACAGAACAGAAAATTTATTACGACTTGTATTATATACATACAATTACACACACAAAAATCAATAAACAATCACAAAATCAAATCACACCAAGCACAGAAAAGCAGAAATTTAATGATATAAAGAGAGGCTAAACAATTATTTAGACGGGCTATTCACAAACAAATCAAAATTATATACCTGAAGAAAAAAAATCCTCTAAAAAAAACAACAAAGTCCAGCC
Source organism: Dreissena polymorpha (assembly GCF_020536995.1). Classification (NCBI taxonomy): domain Eukaryota; kingdom Metazoa; phylum Mollusca; class Bivalvia; order Myida; family Dreissenidae; genus Dreissena; species Dreissena polymorpha. The sequence goes on along the minus strand of NC_068360.1, from coordinate 116,696,659 downwards.
CTCTGAAAAAATCGAGCACCAGGGGTTCCCCATGGGACCATGCCAGCATAGTTTAACCCCCCATCCCTTCACCCAACTTTATCCCAAGTCATACAAAGTTTTAATATTTTATAAATAAGTGGGTGGGGTAATACGAAACTACTGCACCATATAAATAAACACATACCGATTCTAACATGATATATACCTGTTTAAAATATATTTAATAATAAAGATACTGTAAAATTGACACGTTTGCAACTGCTTTAATGTAGGCCTACCTTCGATCTCAAAACTTTCAGCCGATTTTGACTAGTCCAAATAATTAGACGTAAGCTACCCCGCTTAAATCGACCTCATATATATAGGAGTAGATTTTGACATGTCCGTCTTACACTTTACTGTGTAAGTGACAGTTATGTCTCGAGAGTGATGTTCCTGGAATAAATCGTCCATCTGCTTTGAGTGAGAAACATTTTTTATTAGTTTTTGCTCCTCCAGATGTTTGCATTTGAAAAATGTTATCGCAAGAACTGACGATGCTGCATTCGACGTGCTAGCGCTGGGCGCCGCCATCTTGTTTATGTTGAAAGTTTAATGTACGGCGCCGATAACGTTGAACGCTTATTGAGCGCGCCGAAAAATACGCGGTCCGATTTTTTTCGAATTTTGGGCTCAAAAAAGATTAGGACCGGCGGCAAAAAATTAGGTAGGGTCGGGCCACCGGCAGGGTTTTTTTTGGCACGATTTTATAGCCGAAATTCGGCTATGTTCCCAATCCCAAAAAGTATACTATTTACCCAAAATGTGGCAAAAAATTCCCAATTTTTTTTTTTTTTAGAAAGAAGTCTTATGTGTATTTTATCTCAATTTTAATTCAATTACATCTAACAAAGAATTATATGATTTTTTTTCTTTTAATTTGAATGATTATAAAGAGTTAAATCAAATTTAGTATTTCCCTAATCAGTGGACTTTTCGTGTGGAAAAAAAGGTTAATGAATTTATTTTCCCACTTTCATGAAAATGCCGATAAAATTCCCAATTCCAAAGCCATGGGCTATCTTCCCAAAAAGTGGGGAAAAAACTCTGACCGGAAACAAACAACTTTTTTTGTTACGCCTTACAGCGAGTAAGTTGTGAAAAACAAAACCCGTTAATAATTTGATGCGGTAACAAATTAAATCCAGTGCATGTATATTTTATCATGTCTATTTGTAAAACTGGCCCCGTGTTCACAAAGCAATTTTTGCAATCGAAAATCGATTTTGCTTGTCATTGAAAATGGATTTCCATTGTAGTTGATAGGCAAAAATGAAAATCGATGTCAGTTAAAATCGCTTTTCGATTTCAAAATCGTTTTGTGAACACGGGGGCAGCTGATTTACACCGTTTTTCTACAGCCATGTGATAATAACTATTCACTATGCACCTATACCGGTATGCCATGTAAAACCTGTGTTATAAGAAAGAGCGCGAAAATATTGCTGTCGTCTGCAATGTCTAGTTCTACGCATGCAAAGCATGCTTTTGTAAAAACAGACGATGTGTAACTAAATATAGCCTAGCCGCTCAGTACATGCAGTATTTAAGACTTACCGGTACGTTTGAATAAATTATATATTGCAACTATGGAAAAATATGTCAATTCAAGAATACTTTGCAGTAAATGTATTTTTCAAGAATCAAGAAGCACCAGACTGCGGCAAAAATTATTGGGAGAAGGGGGGGGGGGGTGGCGAATAGGAGTTACGCAAGACCCACCCAATCAAAGACCGGGGTATATCTATCTAAAAGTTCTAACATTGTATACCGTTTATGCCAGTGCATTAAAATAACTATTAATGAAAAAAACACAAAAAAACATTGTTGATACCTATAGATTCATGATAATGATTATGTCGTTCATTGAGCAAATAAGGTTATAATGTGGGTCGTTATCGTAGTGCTAAAATTTGGCTATTTTTTTTTCTTAGCGCCAACCTAGCCAGTGTTCCACAATCTTTCACCAATAGGCATATAGTGCGTTTCATACCTTGCAGGGATTTCAATAGACGCAGAATTTTGCGTATTGACGCGAGCAAATTAAAAACCGACTCGCTTTTGACGCAATTTGACCTGTGCGTCAGTCAGTTAACATCACGAGTTCCAAGCAGGGTTGGCAACAATCGACCGCCCCAGGTTTAAACCCGCGTTTTTTACCGGTTAAAACCGCCCGTTCAATACTCCCGAAGTGGTCATTACTGGTCCATTGAACTTTACCCCCAATTTTAATTTATATTCCATGCCTAATTAAACAATATTGATAATATAAATTAAACAGACATGTTGCCAATAATGTCTTAAGCTATTAATACACACTATTTTATACCTGTTCATGCAATTTGTAGGCCAATCTCTCAAAATTTTGCAAATAAGTCAAAGTTGGTCCATTGGATTTTTCTGGTTGATTGAACTTTTTTTCAATTCTAATGAATTATGATGCTCAGATAATTCTGTGCTTGATTCAACAAGAACCTGTCAATTACTGTGTATGAGTTCAGGGGAGTTTTTTTTAATAAGAAAGTTACGCCGACGCCGATATTCGGCGTCTTCCCCTACCAGAATGTTTCCCCCAAAATACAATTTCCCCACCAAAATATCATTTTTCACAAAAATATAATATTTACTCTGAAAGAAATGTTTACTTTTCCTTTGGGCATTCGACAATTATCCAAATTTACACCATGTACAACGATCTCGCTCTCTCTCTCTCCAGACGAACACACAAAATCTGGGAAATCCCAGTTATTCTTATTTACAGCTCTTAAATTACGTCATGTAAACTGGGCAACTAATTGTAATAATCATGTGACTATTTTACTGGATACCGATCTTGCGTGAGAAGGGTGTTTCGTCAATTAATTACCGGAAACCATTCAAATTTTCATCTGGGCTATGTGCAAGCCAAGGTATAAACGTGAAAACAAAAAAATGTCTCACAATTGGCGTTCTTACACAAACAAAATAAAACATTTGGACTCGGAAAATACTGAATGTATCGATGCATTTTTTAAGAAAGAATCATCGAAAACCGTTATTACCCAGCAGGATTCTGAGGAAAACAACATCGAACATTGTGAAAGTGAAAGTAGACAATCGGCAGCTGCCCCTCCTTTCCCTTCCTATACTGTAGCAAATCAAGATCGTCAACTCATTCATCATGAAATTGAAATCACAAAATTGACATCGTCCCCCAGCCCCAGTACAGAAATATAGTTGAAAACATTTCCCATTATTAGATATACACCTGCAACTTTATTAAGGACTTTGACTTTAATACGTGCTAAATGTGTTTAAGAACAAAAAGGACAAGAGACAAGCCTCTTTTGATGAGTTATAGACATTGAAATGAACAGTTTTTAATAATATAAAAACATAATAAGAAATAATTATTAAAAGAAAAAAATAATTGAAAAGAAGAGTAGATCCACAATTGAAAAACATTATTTGTTGGCAAAATCAAGAACTTTGTTGTTGGATTGTTTATTCATGTGAATACCAATTGAACTTTTCAATATGAAAGGGAAAAAACCTCTCTTAATACAGAAAGGAAACAAGTTAGAAGTAACTATAAAATTAATAGCAAGTACAATGTAATTTTCTTTTTGGTGAGTGATATGAAATAGCCTAAGGGCAGATTTGCTTAATTGTCAATATCAGAGACATAACACTGCATGCATTTTATTACGAACTAAGAGGCCAGATTTATAACCCTAGAATACACTATAGTTCTGTTTGTCCATCTGCTTATCAAATAGATATATCAATAGATAAGTGAAATGCTATGGTACCTACAATAGTAATAATACTTTAGTAACAGATGTGATACACTGAGATAAAGATATTGCCTGAGTCCTTATGTATTTGAGGTTGTTTCCATAAATAATAAAGAAGTAACTTTTTACAGCTTTAAAGACTTTTTTTTACAATAAATAACTCAGAAAACAGTTTATCAATTACAGAATAATTATTGATTTGATATAAAATGGCTCCATTAATTTTTCAGTATTTAAAACTTGGTCTATAATCGAAGGAATACACCGGGCGTTGTTTATCTTATCTCATCTCTTCAAATACACATGTCACTGTCTCTACACTAACTGGGTAATTAGCAGCAGTGATTATGGATAATCGATTGACAATCCGATAATTGCAGGTTTTTTGCAGACTTTGCAGACGGCACGGTTAAAGAAAATAGACAAAAATAATTTAAGAAAAAACAAAATTGATCAAAGGCCCATTAATTACGTAGATCCATTATTAAGCAGGGCTCGAATTTAATTTTTTTTTCTACTTACAAAACATTGCGAGCAGCTTTAATACCAACTCGCAAAATCAAAAACATTCTTGCAAATTTTGCTGGACACATAATTTAATATCGTTTTTTTTATTCAACAGTTAACTTTGCTTTATCTTTCGTATTGTTATTTCCATCTGTGGGCAAAAAGAAACTACATGTAGTTATTTTTCGCTTCGACGCCATGTATGTTCAAGTTCAATGAACACGTGTGAATTAGTCGACTGTTTAACGTTCTTTGTACCAATACCATCCTTGTATCTGTACTATAAGTATACCAGTCTATATACAAGGTGCGCGCTTCCGCATACGGGTATTTGGACGTTCTATGACCTATGGTTTAGCGTTCAGGACGTCAAACGCATTTAGCAATAATACTTGTTTTTTTCCACTATTTCTTTACTCGCAAAAAATTACTAGTGGCTTAAAACTTAACTCGCAATCGGTATTTTTCACTCGCATTTTGCGAGTGTGCGAGTGTTAATTTCGAGCCCTGATTAAGCCCAGCCAGTTTTGTCAGTTTGTTAATCCATCGATAATTACGAGTTACACCCATCTTATATAAACTGGAATCACAGTTCATTTATTATACTAACAAGTCATAATACTACACATAAACATTGAGAAAACACATTTCCTTGATAAGATAAAAATATTCCGAGTAGATTTAAATTGACACGTCAAGACCTTTGACATTGTAAATGCCGGATTTTTTTAAATTAACATTCAACCCGCGTTCAATTCAAAGCTGGCGATTCAACAACAACAGATTCAAATTACAAGTAATGGTTATTCAATAATGGAGAAAGCATTAACTGGATTTAACAAACATTTGATTAGGTTTGTTAAACCAGATAACAACAAGGAAAATTTGGATTATTAAAGTTAAACAACTATAGGTAAGGCATTCTTAAGTGTACATATTTCAGACATGTATAGCAGTGCTTTCCACAGGTTTTTGTCAGGCGCCCCGGGGCTGCTAGGGGTGGTTCGGGAGGGGACAACCCTCCGACGTTGATTTTTTTATAAATTTAATGTGTAAATTCACGTTCTGTGGTGCGTTATAACTTATAACTCAAAGAAAAACAGCGTCAACATACGTCATTTGGTGCGCTATGACTTTTTTATGAAGTTTTAAGCCACTAGTATTTTTGTGCGAGTAAAGAAATAGTGGGAAAAAAAACTAGTAATATAAATGCACTCGACGTCATGAATGCTAAACCATAGGTCAATTTATAGAACGTCTGAATACCTGTATGCGGAAGCGCGCACCTTGTATGTAGACTGGTATACTTATAGTACAGATACGCGGATAGTATTGGTACAAAGAACGTGAAACAGTAGACTATTCACATTTGTTCATTGAACTTGAAAAGACATGGCGTCGAAGCCAAACATAATTAGTTTCTTTTTGCCTACAGACGGATATAAAAATACGAAAGATAAAACAAAGTTAACCGTTGATTTGTATTTTGGTGACGTCACACTCAACACACGATATCATAGCTGATTTTTTTCAATATTTGAAAACCCATTAACAATATCCCAAACTGACACTTAAACTTTGTTTTCTGAGTGAACACGACACACTTATATTTGAAAACAATACCCTTATGGTCCAAGGAACTGATATCTTTGTATGATTGCAGAAATAAAATGTGTATGTTAAGTACTTTTTATTTTGTTTTAATAGTACTAAATTAATGTACAAACTTTTTTATGTTTCCAGCAAAATTTGCGAGACTGTTTTTGATTTTGCGAGTGGGTATTAAAGCTGCTCGCAATGTTTTGCAAGTAGAAAAAAAGTTAATATCGAACACTGGTATTAATCACTTTCTGGTAAATATTTACGACAAAAGCTCTCAATTATTTCTTTAACACAAACCTTGCCATTTTTTTAGTGACTATTTATAGATTTGATGAAATATTGCCTCTGAATATGCGTCAATCCCCTGCAGCGATTTTCCTCCTTCTTTATAAAGTACCGGTAAACGGTACTTTCCCAATCGAACGAAAATTCCCAAATTCCCAAAACGGTACTTTCCCAATCGAGCGAAAATTCCCAAATTCCCAATCGGCATCTGGAAAAATCCCAATCAGCGTCCGAATTTTTTCTCAAAACGATAGAAAGTTTCGTAAAAAAACCAACTTTCGGCGAGCGAACAAAGAAAATCGTATAGTTGTGTGTAACCACGCGCTCGATTAATTTCGGGTTTTATTATTCAGCGCATTCAATCAATAGAGTTGTTACTGTTTCCGGTTCTTTTGCCAGGCAGCCAGCGTACTGTTTTACGTCGGTTTGTAACCTTATCGTAGTTTGAAATGAGTCATAATAGCAAATATTATGCCAAAAAACCAATCGGAACCATCAATCACAGGACACATTGACAGCAATAATGATGCTGTGCAGGGAGGGATGCAAGCAACTGAGTGATGATTAAACATCAAAGATTGTTGAAATTTCACAAAAATGAAAGAGAGAGACATTGCTTTAAAAGAGATTAAAACAACTAGTAATTGATTTGGTGTGTTCTTTATAATATTTTGTTATTTATATAAACTTGATAACTTAATGGTCATTAAGGCATGCCTGCAAATGATTATTTAAATGGGTATGTTCAATTAAGTATGAACTGTATGATGTATTCAATAAGACCCAAACTTCACGACGCGATTTTCCCAATTTCAGGATTTCACGACTCGATTTTTCCCAATTTTGAGGTTTTCACGACTCAATTTTTCCCAATCGGACCGGTACGGGTACTTTTCCCAATTGGACAAGGAAAATCGCTGCCCTGACCTGTTGTGTGCTTGTTAAAACGCTCAATACACGCACGCTTTTGTATGCAAATGACGCGACGTTGTACATGCTGCATAATTTTCGCGCTCTTTTTAATTGAGAAAAAGATTCGACACAAAATAAATTTGCACTGCTAATTTGAAGCAAAAATATTTAACGTTGCAGTAACATTTACATTCAGAAGTGTGTTTCGAATTAAAAACGCGTTAACATCGACTTCCGGGAATGGGTTTCGGATTAAAAATTTAATTATACCCATTTGAGATTTTAACAAATATTAACCGTTGCGCTATAAATTCAACGATAATTTGTTTAAACACTTTACGAGTCGAATAAATGTTTTGATGGAATAATGCATGAAATTCACGTTGTCCAAGAGGATCACGGCCAGTTGCCATCATCAGTCTTCTAACTATCGATTATCGGACAAAACATTTACAAGTGTGCGTAATTAATTCAACGAAAATTTGTTAAATGGCATTACGTGTCGAATAAATGTCAGAAAAACGAGGTGAATCAGTTCTATAAATGGACATGATGAAATATACATGTACTGGAATTAAATTGTTATCACATAATTGTAACCGGGAGTCATTTGCACAACTTACTCGCTATAAGAAATTAATTGTTGACCACTTGCAATTAATTTCTCGTATTAATTATAAGTCATAGGTAACAGTTGTTTACAGTAAAAAGGTGTGATGATGATGCCAGAAACCATCTTTAATGTACTGTACTGTACTAATTACCAGTTTTATATTACGTAAAATGGTACAACTTCTTGCTAATCAAGCTGCGATAAACTCTTACTTCATGCCCGACGTCAATCAAAAATAATGGTCGATAGTTAACCCCGCCCTCATAAGCATTCGCTTAACCGATTGGACGATGAACTTCACAGTTTGACGACTGGAAAGTTACCAGATACATCCTTTTCAGCATTTAAATGACTGTGTTATGTGGCTAGAATAATCGATACGCGCGTCATGTTATTCTCTTATCAGTGGATTATCCATTACCCCATGTGGTGTTTATGGCGATTACTTGCAAAGTAGGTACCGAGTGCTCTTTTAAAACAGGGAATATTGATACACTGATAAAAAAAACTTGATTTTTTGGACAATCTCCACTTTCTTTTACTGAAAAATACACTGATCGGAAAATTTCAAGCGCCCCGGGGACTCTGATTTTGAAATTCAGGCGCCCCGGCAAGGGGCGCTTAAATGGCCTGGGAAACCCTGGTATAGTATTTGGATTAACAGTAATAGATATACTATAAGTTTCATGCAGTTAGATTGTGTTTTGTTACAAAAGCTATCATAGGGATGATGATAATATACATGTAATGATGATAAATATGTGATGAAAAGGTGCTACCGGTACATATCTTAAATTACTTAAGTGTGTTTAAAGAATTAAATGTGTTATGATGAAGTAGATTTTAATGAGCATTTATTGTTTTTACAAATAAACATAGTATAGTGATAGAAATAATAAAAGTTGTGAAAGGAACATGTTTTGTTTTGAAAAACTTAGTAGATATTGTTTGCACAAACTATTTATATTTTGTCATTATCTTTGTGTACCTAATCATTAAAATATGTTGTGTTATGTATCCTGGTATTGTTATTTAATAATTAAAGCAGTGTAACTTTTTAAGATATTGTGTTACTCTTAGAGCATCTTTTTATCTAAAATAAATGAATAATACAGACAAAAACACAATTAACGCGCTTCAAAATTGACCCCAGGCCCAGCATTTTTCAATTTGACTCCTCAAAATTTCAATCCAGGGGTCATCGACTCCTGGTTTCAAAAATCTTTTGAAATCCCTGCCTTGTGTATATATAATACCGGTACCTAGGCTATACGAGGTGTTTTTTTTCAAACTGTGTATTTTTGTCAATATTCGTTGTTGAAAAGTCAACCATGATACTGCTGCCTGTGCCCATGGCCAAGAGAGAGCGCATTGCAACTATCAGCAACACATTGGGTTATAAAGCTGATAGTTGCATTAATGCAACTAGAATGCAACTAGAAACAACCAAACTTTTAATAATCTCAAAACAGTTAATTTTGAAACCAAAATACTATTTCAGGGTTATCACTACCTTGGTTGCCTATACATAGGCTATAACAGGGCGACCCCAATAACAGTGTACCTGTTAACGAATACCCCTGTTAACTACATTTTAAATTTATAAAAGTTAATAAATTATTATAATAATACTATTGTAAACATCCAAATTGTCAGTGGTTGACCTACCGTAATTTAAGTTTAGAGTTGTTTGTTTTTGGATCTAGCTTCAACACTGTGTTAAAAATAAGTTAAAGCAGGCAATCATCCGGGAACTCTGGTAAATATCATAACACACTCTATTCAAAAGGTCGATTCTAATTGGTGCATATACAGCAGCGGCTCGACTAAAGCCAATCAAAAGACTTGTTGCATTATTCGGTTAAACTTGACTCATACCCAAGATGGTTCGTACTGTAATCGTGATTCGAGTATGCGTTAACGGATTCATGTCAGCAATGCGTCCCAGTGGACGCAAATATTTCAAATGCGTCTAATTTGATAATTGTGCGTCATAGACGCGGGACACGCGGCAAGATTATTCACTGATTAAAGCTGTGTTTTATTTACATACTCGGTGTTTGTACGATTCACCGTTTGTACGATTGTTTTAAATTTTAAGTTTTCTGTAAAATTCAAATCGTAAAAACGACCCTTATCTCTTGACCAGATAAAAGTTGATGAATACTGAAGACGGCGTCAATGTCCCGAATATTAATATTTACATATCCGAGTGTAATTGCAAACACACATTTCTGCAAGCAATGCGAAGATGGGCATTACGCAAAGCGAATAAATCTGCGCTGATTTTTGTCAATAAACTGCATATGTTCTTATCGATATAAGAAATGAAATGTATATGCATTGGAACATGAAACATTTTGGGATTTTAGCGTTCATCTTCGTTTTCCATAAAATTCAAAGACATTTAACATGTTCAAATGACATGTATGGTGTGATTGAAAAATCAGGAGAGAAAACTACTTCTACTTCGTAACTTATTACAGTCAATTGCTGACTATGACTTGAGATAGCGAAAATTTAAAACGTAAAATGGCATCGATATACATAGACAAGTGTAAACGTATTTTAAACATACCGAGAGTAAACTGAATTAATGTCCGTTGGTCACCTTCTTGCTTCTGGATAGGAACGTAGCAGGGCCAAGGGCTTTCTGCTTTTATCCGTTTTAGAGATTTTAGTTTTAACACATTTAATTTTAAATATTAATTTTATGAACGTTAAACGAACTAACTATTAAACTGACTAACACACGCGTTTCTTTTTTCCAATATCCGAACCAATTTCACGTGTTACTTGTCCGATTTGCCTTGGAAATATAGCTTTACCGCCTTTTTTCGAATTCAGTGACGTTTTGCATCGAATCATATAAATCAGCCAATGAGAAATTAGGCGGAATGTGTCGCGTGGTGTTTCCCGGTAAAGACCAGTTCACGCGTGACTTCATGCGCACCTGCGTGTTTGCATCTGGACTGCATTGGTACATTCTATACATAGATGGTGACGTCACTACGTTATTGTCAGTAAGACCGGTGTGTACACAATGGCATTGGTAGGCAAAAAAAAAGACACATGGGGACAAATAGAGCGTGATCATTTATATTTGAACGATTATATTTAGACTTTATTTTTCAACGTGCCAGCAAGCTGTTCTACTCAAACAAATACATTAAAAAACAAGCCAGAAATACATCAATTCCAAATAAACAACATAAAAAAATAACCATAATGGTATTTGTCCTAGAAAACTAACACGTTGACACATTAAATAAACATTAAATTAAATGCAATTTCATTGTTTGCATCATAAAATTGTGTAAGCCTTTGTATTTCGGTGTTTAATTGCCCCTTTGTTCTGCATAATTCGATTATCTCTTTTTAATCAGATATTGTCCAGACTTAATTAACAACATGGTGTCATAAAACACACTGGGTGGCAGTCTGGCCATTAAACACAATTGATGATGCCACCATGTCTTCACTTTCTGGTAGTAAGTATAAAGCAGTCATTTGGTTGAATAATTAATCGACGACATACTTAAGTTGAATGGTACAAGGTCCCCCTGGGTACTACTCCTCTCTACTCCAGGTACTTTGAAGTATACTTCAAAGCACCCAGGGTACGGGGAAGTATACTTCAAAGTACCAGGGGTACGGGCAAGAAGTACCCAGAAAAATTTGTACCCAATTTTGTTTGGTACCTAATTTTTTTTGTACCCACATTTTTTTCTTGCTCACAATATTCGTACCCATTTTGTTTACGTACCCAAATTTGTTTTTGTACCCCAATTGTTTTGTTTTTGTAACCAAAATTTTAGTACCCACATTTTTTTCGTACCCATATTTTTCTTACCAAAATTAAAAGAAATTTGCAACCATTTTTTTTTATTTTGTACCCATATGTGAAAAATTTAGGTACGAAAATTTTGGGTAAGAAAAAAAAATGTTGGTACTAAAATTTTGTTTACCAAAAAAATGTGTGAAATCAAATTTTGGGTACGAACAAAATTAGGGTACACAAAAAATGTGGGTTCGAATATTTTGGGCATGAAAACATTAGTATACCCGGGGTATGAGTAAGTAGTATCAAGGGGGACCTTGACCCATTCAGCGTTCCTTATGGTCTGCAAATCTGGGCAGTATATTTCGCTAATCTGGGCTGTATGGTTTGTGTCGTTTGGTATGAATGTTCAAGTATTTTTTTACTTGTTAGTGGTACACCGAACAGTATTCAAATCTAAAAATATGCCATATTTTTGTTTTACTCTGTTAGTAACAAGAGGGCCATAGGGCCCAGGCGCTCACCTGAGACCCTAAGAAACTAAACTATTGGCATCAAAAATGAAAGTTCTTTATGAAATATAAATGCTTAATTTATATACCCAATATTAATTTTGAAGTTAAATGTTCATACCGATGTTCATGAATATTAGAACAAACAAAGTGAATTCTATGGTATAAACATCTTTTTTTGTACTTTTTTGCAACGCGTTTTATTTCTTTTCTAACCTAATTTGATTTAATATAGCATATAAGCTAAGTTTATTGTTAAATATGTTGCAATTTTTATGCACATTCTTCCATTTTTTTAAATTAAAACACCGTTATGGCTAAATTGGGTGATTTACTGCTGAAAATACGAATCATGCATGGTGCATTTTTATTTAAAAAAGTAAACGGTAAATGTCTCTATTTCTTGGTATTTTTGCTGTATATAGTGTATCTTTAAAAACTAAGTTCAAAATATTACTTAAAATAATACTATGTTGAATTTTATAAAACTTTGTTTTTAACCAACCCAAGTTCTACTTGGCTGAAACTACTTACATTTCATGGCGCTATGCCCTAGATAACAAGTTATAAGAAGAGATGAGTTTGTCAGAAACACAATAACCCCTATTGCGCCACTTTGAAGCCATATTTTGACCTTTGACCTTGAAGGATGACCTTGACCTTTCACCACTCACAATGTGCAGCTCCATGAGATATACATGCATGCCAAATATCAAGTTGCTATCTTCAATATTGCAAAAGTTATGACCAAGGTTAAAGTTTTGGGACACACACAATGAATGACTGACTGACTGAATGACACTGAGTGACAGACAGGCCATAAACAATATACCCCCGATCTTTCAATCCGGTGACTTAAAAAGATAATTGTCTTTAAAAGGATACTTATTTCATCTTGTTTAAACTGTTAACACCTTTACTGCATCTGTACACACCAACAGCATGCCCATATTTGGAAATCTGCATGAATTATTGGAACTTTAATATACTCTAGTGGTGCAAATAAACTAGATAAAAGCCGAGCGTGGGGGTGGTTTAAAAAAACTAGAGCACCGCATAACAGGTGCCACGCTCGGCTGCGGATGTAGTTTTTAATAAATTAAAGTTTGTCAGATTATTATTTTTTTAGAGGTCATAGTGACCTTGACTTTTGACCCAGTGACCCAAAAATGGGTGTTGCATGTATAACTCATCAAGGTGCAGCTACATGTGAAGTTTCAAAGTTGTAGGTTGAAGCACTTTGATTTAAGAGCCAATGTTCAAAACCTTAACAAAATGTAAAGGTTTTAGCACGACGCGGAAGGCGGACGACGAGCTGGCTATGACAATACCTCAGATTTTCTCCGAAAACAGCCAAGCTAAAAATCAGTAGAATTTTTTAAAAGCATGCAAAGCCTACCTAAAAATGTGCATGTAGTTCAGTGGAATGATGCTGATTAAGAAAATAATACATTAATTATATTTGGATAGGTGCCCATTATGTGTGCGCTACCTTAAATAAAAAAATTTGTGTCGTGTAGTCTTCACGCTGGGACAATTTGTTGTGCTCACAAATACTTGTAACTGATAATTTAGTGTTGCCAAGTTGACAATATTATATTGACTTATGTTCAAGCCGTACTGCTGCATAGACAAACTAACTAAATGTTGCAATTTATTTATAAAACCTTCAGTTGGGAATTTGTTGACAGCCATTGGGAAATTGTTTTTGTTCCCAAAATGGGAAAGTGCCAATTTCCTGTACTTTACAAAGAAAGAAACAAATTGCTGATTTCAGCTTTATAATAGGAGTCAAAAACATATATATGTATATATATAGTGTAAACAACAAGCTTACTCCAATCACAACTTAAATGGGCCTTTTCACCTTCGGGTAAATTGACAAAATTGAAAAAAGTTGTTTCAGATTCGCAAATTTTCGTTATTTATGATATGTGTGAGGAACAGCAATACTGAACATTTACCATGCTGTAAAATAGGCAGTATATGCATATTTTTACAATTTAAAAAGTTGAAAATTATAAAGCGTTGCAAGGTGAAATGAATTAATAATTATAAGAGTTCTGTTGTTGTCGTTATATTTTGTGAAACTACGAGGATTGCTTATATAAAGTATAAAATACATCTTAATTTGTATTAGGAAGGATGTCCAAGTGGTCTAAGTGTTAGACTTTTTTCTCCAGAACTCCAGGGGTCAGAGGTTCAAGCCCAGGTGCTGAGGGTTACCTTTTTTATTTTTGAAATTTTATTCTTTAAATTTAACTGGAGCTTTTGAAATCCAATGTTTACATTTATCAATATAAAGCATTTAATTACAAACTTCAAAACATGCCAAAATCTTTGAAAAGGCCCCTTTAAATGCAATGCTTATAACAATACAGTTACAATGGTATGCACTTTCATTTTCTGTCCTTCCATCCCTTTCTCAACATTTATTTTAAACCACAATATTTTTTAATAACATTTGTATTGAATGCTAACCATTTCAACCCAAAAAACGTTTACAAAGCCATAATCCTGTCGCAGCGAGTTATTTTATTTAGTGTTCTCTGTAAGTACCGGCAGCCGGCGAAATTGCCGGTTACATTTACTCTAGATGCCGGCTAATCCCCAAATATATAAAGTAAAATGTCACAAATGCTTTCGTTTCACTCCATAGTTGCCAGCCATATAACTGGCTACTCAAATTTTTCTGGAAAACACTGAATTATGCATGACAAACACACAATACTAAAATACATTTTAGATTCATTTGTAAAATAAAATGACACTTCCATGAGCTTGTCGTCATTAAAATCCAAAGAGTCAAATAATTTCCCACGAGATACACCAAAAATTGCGTTATCAATTGAATGAAAAATAAAAGTAAAGAAAGCTGGATTTTACATAAATTTCAGGTTGATAAACACAACAAGGTAAAGGAAGTCGATGAGATATAATCATTATACAGTTAGTAAGGCTCGATTGGTCATTGTCAGCTCGGGTACTACTTACATGTTTCCCAGGTACTCTTAAGTATACTTACATGTATCCTGAGTATGGTAAATATACTAAAACTTACCGGGGAATTTTAACGCTAAATCTGTTGTTGTCAGCTATAAAAATTCATTTTGTTCACATATATGTCAATTTTCTGCTAAATGGCCTTTATATTATCGAAACTCATTCTCAAAAAGCATTTTGATGCAGATTTTTTAAAAGATAAGTTTGTTTAAGGTGATCATTTTACGGTAATTGGTAGCGCGTTTTACGACATGGGATTTTGGGCGGATATACAACTCATGTCCAGTCAAATATCACCGTGTACGTTTAAGTATATTAACCGTATCCGGGGTACATGTAAGTATACTTAAGAGTACCCGGGGTACATGTAAGTAGTACCCGAGCTGACAATGACCAATCTAGCCTTAGTAGTGAGTGATGGTGTATGGAATATACACCCTCAGTAATTTCATACCATGAAATAACATGCACTGAGGGGTGTATACACCATCACTTTCTAACAGTGTAAAAGGGATGTAAAATTTTGCTAAAAACAAGTGGCCCTGCAGGTCCACCTGAGTACAAAATGAAGTCGCCCATACTGATTTTGTGGTTGGCTTGATTCTTAAAAATTAAATGAGTTCTGTATAATGATTCTTTGTTTTAAGCTATCAATTGTTTACTTAACTATACTTCTGATCCATGGATCATGATCATGATAAAGCTTGCAATGTACATAGATATACATGTAACTTGTATATCTCTCATTTGTTGAATACATGTATAATTTATTTAAAATACTCTATTGACTCACTGGATTAAATGAATGTTATTAACTTAAATTATCAAAATTTATTTAGTTAAATCAATTTTGAATGTTAATTATGACATATACAAACATGTAGCTATTTTTAGTCCCAAAAGCGTTTCTGACTTTTTATACACACAAGGCACATGATTACATAAAATAAGCTGGTGTGAACGTTACAACAATGCATATATTTTGTGTGTAAGAAACAAAGAACAAAACTTGATTCCATAAATTACATGTTGTCTGCGTGAAACGCATGGGCTTATTGATTGCTATAATTTTTAAAACTTTGTAGTGTAGAGAACCTTGAGATCTTTACTTTTGGTATAAAAAATCGTAGCTTGTGTTAACTAAATTTCAGTGCCTACTATATCGCAAACAGTGTTTAATTTGTAAGATCAGTATTGAATCAAAATTAATCACTGTATTCACACCTTCCACGAGCACTGCATGTAACTGCTAATGTGTGGCACGCTTTTTTTGTGCTGATGACATGAAACTGTTACAATGCAAGGGTGTTGAGCATTCGGCCGACTTGTTTGTCGCTCTATTAGGGTGTAGACACCATGACGGGGTGAACAACTGGATTAAACTGGATTCATTCATGGGCGTTTAGAAAGCGATTTTTATGTCAATGAAAATGCAGTTGCCAGATCGGGCTAGTAATTTGGAAATTGAATTCGCCCGAGGCTTATATGAAGTCGCAAATGCGAGCGGGCAACCGTAATTTTACACCCCTGTGTTAGTTATAATAAAAAAAAATCATCGTTTATATAAAAATACTAATTAACCATTAGCATGAAAATAAATGTGGTTTTAATACTTATAACCGTAATTTAAGTTATCAAAGGTGTGAGTGTGCTACATGTAGTGTGTATAATTTTTCATGAATAAGTCAATTCAACGTGTTAGAGGTGCATTGATTCAACCATAAGATTAAAATGGGTGATTAAAAACCAGGCGTACAATGCTGAAAGGAAGAGTGTTCAAATTAATGAAAACAATAATATTAAAACAATGACATTAATCGATTATAATTACCAGCTGATGATGGTAACGAAAGTGATCGCAGAGATTCTAATATACACTTTTTCAATTAATGCTATTTTCAGACGTCTGGTTCCTTTGCCGTTTGTTATGGTTCATATAATGTATAATACTGTATAAAGTCCAAATGAATCCTAAGCTTGCAATATTGTAAATGATGTAAACCACTTACCTTGTATTAAGTTGGCACTTTGTTGTCCGGTGTAGACACTTTAAATACTTATTTCTGTTGAGTTGCATTGGCTGAACCACAAGAATAATGTAGTCCTTTCTAAGAAATCACGAAACAACCAACTTATGTATATGTTTGCCAGTTACTGAGTTTGTGCATTTCCATTCATATTGTTAAATACCTGCAATTTCGTACGCTGAAGATTTCAGAAATGATCAAAGGCTCTGGGAGTCCGTTTAATTGGACTAGGTTGTTTCTGATTGAGTCGTGGGTTCATGTTGAGTCGTGTTTATAAAGATCGCATGAAATGACATGATAGAACGTTCTTTCACACTGTAGTTCGTTCAGGCAAAAAGGGTATTTTCCATTGTTCTGTTTACATTTTTTGCAAATGGCGGACTGATATTTAATTTTTCTTAGCATATTCAATTGATAAAAAAAAACTCAAATGGATGTCTATTCTTAGTTTGCTGTCTTATTGTACCCTCAAATTATAAATGTTTCTTCAATAATTGAATTTTCAGAAACCATATTCTTTAAAATAAATTTTCAAAGTTATTTGGTTAAAGCCACACACTTTGAAATGAAATACATGTTAATCAATACATAAAGATGCAATTTAAAGTGTGCAAAATTGTCATTTAATCTATAGCCTAGGTAGAAAGTAATTTATTATTTTTTTATTTAAAAACAGTAAGTAGGATTTCTATATACGTATTCTCATATTTTGACCAAGGCAATTATTTTTTAGTTTTAAAGCGCAAAATAGACGGATTTCTACCTTGTAACCACCAGATACATTGTATATTCTAATTGGCATAGATAAAATTAAATCTATAGCCTAGTTACAAAGTAATATATTATTGTTCAAACGGTACCGCTTTTAAACTGAAAGTAGGATTTGGAGACATTTACGTCTATTTCTACAAACGCGATTATTTTTAAGTTTTAAAGCGCAAAAAAGACGGATTTCTACCTTGTAATCACCAGATATATTCTAAATGGCAAAGATAAAGATATGTTTCTTATTTATACTTAAATTTACTATGCCATGCAGTTAATTTTAAGGTGTGTGGCTCAAAGTCATTTAAAAAGATGAGCAAATATAATCATTTTTCTAAAAATAAATCATCCTCTGAAGCCCCCACTGAGATTCAAACTC
Source organism: Dreissena polymorpha (assembly GCF_020536995.1). NCBI lineage: Eukaryota > Metazoa > Mollusca > Bivalvia > Myida > Dreissenidae > Dreissena > Dreissena polymorpha. The sequence continues at coordinate 116,678,476 of NC_068360.1, read as the reverse complement.
AGACCTCTCTCCTCTGTGAAGGAAAGTATTCTATCTTGAAATACAAGGGCATGTAAGAGGAAAGTCAGCTATTTTAAATTTATCAACAAATAGATTTAAACAATATTTATATGGTATTAAAATATGCAAATATTAATGTAATATGACCAGAATTGGAGGTTCAAATCTTTGTAACTTTATTGTTCAAAGCAAAGAATTAAAGTTAAAATTGATGTACTTGTAAGCATGTTGTTAATACTAAATTGAGTTTTTTTATGACTCCTTCGCTTCTGTATAGTATGAAATACATATCTCGTGTAACATAATTTCATGTAAACTCTGGACTTTAATGACGACAAGTTGGATGTATGGTTTCCTGTATTGTGTTTTAGGTCAGAATGGTTAACATTTTATACTTGACAAAGATTTGAACCTCCAATTCTGATCATCCGTCTCTTTCTCAAAATTTATTAAAAACCACACTATTTTTTTTAAAACTTGTGTATCAAATGCTAACCATTCTTACCTAAAACATGATTAAGGAAACCGAAATATTGACACAGCGAGTTATTTTATTCTTATGGAAGATTAAATTATGCATGACAAAAATACAATCGGAAATATTTTTTACAATCTCTTGATGCTTTAAAAATATTTTACTGTTAAATAAAATAACACGTCTGACTTGTCGTCATTAAAATCCAGAGTTTGAATGAAATTACGTTACACGAGATACGCATTTCATACCATATAAGAGCAAAGGAGATATTAAGAACTTAATTTAGTATAAGCGACACGCTTACCTAAATTTAAACTTTAATCCAATTCTTAAAACAATAAAGTTGCAAGATACAGTAACATGCACGCACTTCCATTTTGTGTGTTTTTTTTTCGTTCCATTTTGTCAAAATTTATTTACAACCACACTAATTCTTAATAACATTTGTATCAAATGCTTACCATAACAAAGCCGTAATCCTGTCGCTGTAAGTTATTTTATTCCTATGAAAATTTAAATTATGCATGACAAACACAAAATCCAAAATAATTTTGGAATATTTCTATGCTTTAAAAAATATTTAACTGCACGGCCGACTTGTAGTCATTAAACCCAGAGTTTAAATGAAAATAAGCCACACGAGATATATATGTATTTCATATCAAGTCATGTGTGCTGAATTAATGTTACTCAGCTTTACATATTCTACCATTTATTAATTAAACAGAACCTTGTCAAGTTGACGATGCTTATAATTTGAGAAGTTAATGATTTATAATCATCGAGGGGTGTATTCCAGACGTAAAACATTGCATCATTACATGGAAAACAGCTGCACAACTGTATGCGAAAGGTAAAACAGTATATTCTATCGAGAACTAACTTGCAATTTGCATAGCAACGTCCGAAATGTGCAAACTCCGACATCTATTTCGATATTTATAAATTCAAGATATAACGTTAACTGAACTGTTATACAGAAATCAAACTATAAAACTTGTGTTTTGATAAAAAAAATAAGCAAAGCAAACCAAAAAAAATTACCCTTTTAACGGCAAAACGATTAATTTATCCAATATTCAACACATGTATTTCCATTCAAATTATGCCCTTGAACTTTAACGGTTGATTGTCGTTTCGTGCCAATACCAGTTCGTGCCACTAATATTTGTGTTGTTTATTTTTAAAGGTAAGTTTCGTGAGAAATAAATGTGTTTGAAAACTTTATCGCATGGTAATGGTATATAAAATTCAACTCATCGGACAAATTCAAGAACACAATGACACTTACCAAGTTTTCTGAACAACCGTACACAGCGCAAAATGCGGGAGCCGCGTGATGTCTATTTCCATATCCACGGGTGTGTTTATGTCAAATGCTAGTGTTTTTCAATAGATCGTATACTTATCTAAAAAACGGCGAAGTAGCGTTCACTTTAATTATTTTGATGATGTTATTTTGTAAATACTTTCTCGCGTTCTTTTCGAACGTTCATTGGCAGCCATATTGAATGTTGGTTGTATACTTCCGAAATTATGTGTTTTAATGACTCTCAAAAATGTTTTTAGTGCAGAAATTGTATTTTTAAGTATCAATTTCTCGGATTTATTTTATATATTTTGTTAACTTATTTGCGTTTAAATTTGATTGTTTGTTGTTTACTTGCGAACTATTTTTCATGTGTACGCTAGTGGATATGTAATCAGGTTACCATATTTACATTAATGAAATTTAACTGTTGTTTGTTTTTGTTTGTTTTGTTAATATTTTCTAAACGGGTTCAGCTATGTATGTTAAACGCAATATGAATTTATTTATTAATTTGGGAATAAAATCGCAATATGTATTAATTAAAATCAAATTTGAAGTGTCTATCGCGTGAATTGTCTCCTTGGGTTGAATTGTGTTTGGGTTGCTATTAACGCTATTAACGCTTCCGGCGAGAACTCATTTTATAGCGATTGCGCAATAAAAAACACCACTTTTTCGTAATTTTATCAAAAACTGGACTTTTCCCAGATATGACGAATACGCCATCGTGTAGATCGAGTTCTGGTCCATATACATGTCAAATTTCAGCAAAAGTTACAGACCAGTTTTCAAGACTCCCAAATCGCTGCTATACGCTGGAGCTTAACGAATTTTAGCCCCCTTTATCATTCGTTCGATTGAACGTCATCAATGATGACGTCCAATACAGCACTCATTCCATATTAAAAATACATGGTTATCAAAAAACTTAAAAAGATTTTTCCCGTAAATTAGGTAGCACATATAATCATACATTATGTTATGTTGACAACAGTGTACACAGATTTGCATTACTATATTGTAGTATGAACCCTTAATGATAAACACTCAAGTAATATACTTATAATGTCAGTGTGCTTATTAAGATTACTTTCTTTGTTCTGAATCATCGGCGTTAACACATTTGTGCTTAGTGCAATACAACAGAGTATCACATTTCAATTGTTGAACGTGTGCATGGCTCCCTAGATAACTAGATTAATATTACAAAGCAATCAGTAGATGTAAAATAAGGCTTCTGGGACAGCGACGTTTCACAGCCGTTTTACGTCCGTTTCCCTTTCGTGGGCGAGGAAATTTAAAGCCAGCGTTTAGGTAAATAATATCTTGAAAAAGATATTATATATTCCAGTTCCACAGAAAGGTCAAGCTCTCCCTTAGATATTAACCTATCGACTTTCGGCCTTGAAGAAACGTGTTTAAACCCGTCCACCCTCCATTAGCTTCAACCCACGGAGTAACATTCTGTTTAAGCCATATCTCCGTAAACTCTGAAAACTCTGGGTCGTATTTGGATTTTTTAACCATCTGCTGTTGAAGTTATACAGAGTTAAGATTCTCCCCCAGTTAAGATCTGGTAGCATCTCATTCGCAATTAGTACAAACACTGTCTTGCAAACCGGAACGGTATTAGCCACATCAAAGATAGCCTTGCTGTACTTGTTATTCTATAACTCTAAAAGACCTTTTTGCAAATAAGTATTCATGGTTTGTTTTGTATATCCTATTTTTTATATTTAACCTTTTCCAAACGCTTTTTACAAACCAATAAAAAGTTATTTTTCGAATAACACCTTAACCATGAATCGCGAAATACATGAAAATTCAATTTTCTTATTATCGCAACTGTCGTGACGGGGCGGCCGGAGGACTTTTGACCGTTTAGGCCTTTGAAAAATATTTTCCTTTTATATGCTTAATTTTAAAGTCTTGGTAAACAATGTCGTTTGGTTTGATCATTCCGAATAAGAATGCCGTGGTAATAGCACCTTTGCGATACTTTTTCCTCTCCATATCACACTCTAATTTTAACACGTATTTGTCAATCAACCTAAGTCCTAAGTTGATTCCGTTTGTTTTACGTTGTTCCACTGTTTCATTGACTCTTTAATGATTGCTTCCATCTTTTCAAACTCATTGTTTTTAGTCCAGAGTATTTGATTAAGTTCATCATGCAGTTAGACGCTGTATGTTAATGGTATTTTAAACGTTTTATTACATTTCAATAAGGTAGACGTTCCATCGTCATTGTCAATAATCATTCCACATTTTCCAAAATCAAGAAGTTCCAAAAACCTCTTATTTTCCTTATCAGTTTCGCGCTTACTACATTCTAGAAAAACGGATAAAATTTCATTTTTATATTAGAGCTTGATACTCTTAAATCAGGTTGATAAAACAAACAACTGCATAACTTGAACTCCAAGATCTCCGGCTCCAGATCTTGCTGTTATATTTAGTTTATAATACTGGTATGCTTTAGTAGATGAAATATCGAAAAAAGAAGGAGCATTATCAGAGCCAAACAATTTAGTTGTATATGTCAACAGTGGTTCACATTTTTTCCATAATGGCTTCCACTTATAGTTCATCCAGTTATATTTTCACCATCTAAAGCTCTAGCTTTTAACGCCACACTCCAAATTGTCACAGGTTCAGGACAATAAATTTGAAGCCAACAAGTTGTTGAAGGTGTAGCCCAGCTTCCATTAGACCCATCATCGTTAAGACTATAAAATGCACAGTATGCTCTAAACTTATCATCAGTAACTGAACTTGCAGTTGTTACATATCCACTTCTACTAATATTTTCCTCCAAAATTGGAACATAACCCGAATAACATTGTTTAGTTAATTTATCAGCATAATATTTAGTTACAGTATCTTGATCATCTATATACTGTTTATTTTTAGTAGTTGCTTCATTCACTAAACTATTGTCTTGAGACCAACTGGGTGCTTAATTTCCACTGTACCATGTAGGATAATGAACAGGCAATCCTTTAACCATCCTACCACCCATGTTTAAATCACCAGTCATAGTATCTCCAGACTTTGAAACTGATCTATTAACAACATAATTGTTGTTGCAGCGTCTTGAGCATTAGCAGGATCCAATACATTGATTAGATTGTGAGAATCCATATTAATATTTTCAGCTGCTGCATTTTTACCATCTCGTCTTAAGAACGTATTAATAACTTGTGATAATGTGACACCTCCTGAATAACTCTTTGCGATGATCCGACGTTTGTTTTACCAAATATGTTTACAGACATTTTTATATACACATTATTTTAATATAATGAGTTTATTACATGTTGAAGGCCTACGCTCTCACATTGTTTAAGAATGTAAAGACACAGGTGTCCGCAAAACATCTCACCATCCGTCTGTACTCTTTCGCTTTTATAATACATAGGATTCCTTATAGAGCTAACGAGTTCAAATGGCGGTGCTAACCCATAACTGTCAATGTACAGTTTTTCATGACCGTTTTTGATCCATGCAGTCCAGTGTGTACCATTTCCTCGCGAGTCGCAAACATTTAGAATTCCACATTCTACATTTTTAGGGCTTTTCGGAAGTTCATCGCGAACATAGACACCCCTAAAGTTTTTAATTTTTAAGTTTTTAACAGCATCTATCAACTGAAAATTGGGTAGAGGTTCGTTTGGTAATACAACTCTTCAACATTAAAAATTTTTGGTATTAAAACTCATTTTATATAGTGCTATCAATGTTTCGTTTTCATTTGCTCGTTTAGATACGTTACAAGTTCAAACAGTGGCTCTGAACTAAAAGTGTCAAAGTATATTTTTTCATGACCGTTTTTGATCCATGCAGTCCAGTGTGTACCCGGCATATTGGGATGACGTGGATAGATGTCACGTACATACCTTACTCTAACGTCTGAACTTTTTAGTTGCTTTGCAACGTCAATAAGTTGTGATGTTCTTGAGAACGTGCTGTAATTGGGAATGTTGGGTACGACACGCCCACACATGCTCTTAAACTTCTTCATTATCTTTTGATCGTCTGTGAGATAATGGCTCATTTTGTTTTTTCTTAGGAGTTTATGTCCATAGGCCAGTACGTGAATACCGTCTTTTTGTATAATGCGTGTATCATCATTTGCGCTTAGAGCTACTTTGTTAACCGTTAAAGTATACTCATTAGCTTTTTTATTTAGCAAACTCTTTTATATTTAACAAAAATGTCCAACGATTCTTGCATATTTCGAAAAAAATAGTTGTTAGTAATAACACTTTTCTGTTTTGAACCACTTAAACATTTATTTTTGACGTAGTTTTGTTATATTTTGTAGGTTTACCAAATTTCGCCTGAACGGTGTAACATGCTATGGAAGGAGACGTCAGTTTGAATATTTCATAACAAACCACACATGACGTCATCGACATTTCCCGGAGCGGATATGAACTGAAGTGAAGTCCTTGAAATCAGTTTTGGTGATCAGTACTTCCGGGAGTCACGCAGACGAACCTCAATTGTAACATGTCCTAATTGTTGCAGAACTCTGCACGTGTTACATGCTGGAGATGGTAATCGTTGTTATTGCATAATTGTTGTTTGATATTAGGTTATTTAAATAATACATTAATGTCTACTATTGTGTAGATGCGTTTTAATTTAGAGGCAATTTAAAATATAATTATTGCTGATCATGAATGAATATTTAAGCATCGTTTTGGGAAAACTTGACTTAATGCATGTGTGTAAATGTCGTAACAGATTAGTCTTTGCACTTCACACATGCTGTTCAGGGCCAACATATTACGCCGAGATTTGAATTTCGTATAGAAAAGACTTCTTACAAAAGAAGAATTCCCTAAAATCGGAAAGTCCCGTCCCAAAAAGGACTGTGTGGACTGCACAGAATAATCTGGTGCGACGCTTAATGCACATGTATGCAATAAACCCAGTCTTTCCAGAACGAGTCTCATTAAATAGCGTAGCAAGTCAAGATACTTTATGTTACTGTTCCAGTCCTACCGACGAGGAATGCGCTTATATCAACAAATACCAGTAAAAAATAATATCCAACTGGTAAGAAAATGTTCGCATTTCATCTACCAATAATTAATATAAAATATTTCATGTGAAAACATTATCAAGCTGTATGGCGCAAATAAGTGATTTAGGTAGCGGCAAATCTTGCGCGCTTTCTGTTATATTACCAGTCAAAGATTTCCTTATAGTGAACAAAGTCAAAATAAACAAACTCTGAACCGAACACGCCCTTTGCCGAAAGTAGTCCAATATGACTGGTTCGCTGTTGAACGAACTCGGCGGTTCTTGTGACCAGTCTGTTAAATATTTTACACGCGTGACACTGTATCCGGAATCCGCTAATAAAATGGCGACCTCAAATGCGCCGATGTCAAGAGCGAGGTGAAAGACGTCACTGTTATAATCGAGTTCTCCAAGAATCACTCGGCCTTTCCGGTAGAGATCGCTCGGCCAATGGAGGAGAATTTTCATCATTCGGATATCCTTATGTCTCGTCGCTATCTGCAATGGCGTAACTCCGCAGTAAACTGCAAACAAAACACGAGTTATAATTGGTTTTCACTATATTTCAGAAGCCCCTTTAATGTAAAATTTCAATTTGAATTACATATTACCCGCACAATAAATTCCGTAAAAATAAAGCTCGACAACGTTAACCTGGCACAGTTGACCTCAATTAGCATACTTTTTACCCTTGGTTTGTTTCCATCATTTGCATTTGGTTTTATTCGTTCACATTTTGCACGAGTTTAGTAATGACTTAATGAATACTTCATATGAAGAGATTCAATTGATTTAAATCGATTTTCCATTCAGGAAAATAATGTATTCAGTTTAACGGGCTTTAATATTTTGTATGCATACTTTTATAGTAAGGGCCAGGTTAATATAATGGCGAGTTATATCACTTGATATAATTATATTCTTTGTATTGATATAAACTTACAATTAACGGACAATATAGGAAGACACTAGATTGTTTTGCTCAATCAATTGTTTAAAAGTCGATATGTTATAAACTAATATTTAACGAGTTAAACAAACAAAACAGCGCATAAAATATTCAGGTGACATTTAGCGCTCACTTAAGTTTCATTTGACATAACTGTTTAAATGAAAAGTGAAAACATTTAACGTTATCACATTGTTCAACTCACATCCGGCGTTCTGGTGCGCTCCATTGTTCAGGAAGTACTCTACGAGTTTGCTGTATCCGAACAAGGTGGCCATACAAAGGGCGTTACTGTGCTCGAACCGACACAGATTCAGACTCGCACCTGACTTGAATGGAAAACACCAAGTTATCCCTACCTGCACATGTTAAAAGAACACTAGCTAATAAATCGGTTTCAAATTTAATTTATTGTGATATAAATTAGCATGCTTTTTATTAGGAAGAGAACGTAGCCCATTTTCTCACATTTGTAAGTCTTTTACAGCCATGAATTATTTACTTGAAACTCAAAATGTCATAACAGGTATTAATTAAGTGGCATCATATTTAAACCAATATAAATGAACAAATCAAATATAAATAGTTGATAAATGAAATTAAAATTACTTAGTATTTCCTGCTATTTTTGTGTACTTCATATCTTATATTTTATTTACAGAATTATGTTTGAGCTCATCCAAAAACACATACAACTCAGAATAAGCGAGCAATCAAAAGTCACCAAAATTAGAAAGGCCAAAGGCAAGTCTTCTTTCGGACTTTCTCAGCTTTCATCGGATAAACTGAAGATCCCAATTACGAACTACGGCGCCGAAGTGTTCCGATTGCTGGTTGAGTTCATTCATTGCGGGGAGGTCAACATTAATGAAGACACATTAGCGGATCTATTCTGCGGAGCAAGTCAGTTTGAAGTTTCGGAACTTCCCGGGGCCTGTCTTGATTTCGTTGAAAGATATGTAAAACTGCGTCGCATGAAGAATATCCGATTTCACGCAGGGTGCTTCAAGTTTCATTCGGCCGCCAAGACACTTGTAGATAAGGTTTGATATATTTACAATAGTTAAGTTATTTTCATTATAAAAAATAAAATTAGATCTTTTTGTTTTGCATAATGTTTAATAGTTAACAAAAATGTCCAATCGTTCATGCATATTTCGAAAAATATAGTTGGTAGTAATACACATATTTTGTTGAATTGAACAATTATTATTGACGTAATTGTTTAGGATTACCAAATTTCTCCTGAACGGTGTAAATGCTACGGAAAGAGACGTCAGTTTGAAGATTTCATAACAAACCACATATGACATCATACAAATATCCCGGAGCGGACATGAACTTAAATGAGGTCCTTGAAATACGTGTCGGTGATCAGTACTTCCGGGAGTCACGCAGACGAAACTGAATTGTAACAAAGCCTCATTGTTGCAGGACTCTGCGTGTGCTGTATGCTGAAGATGGTTATCGTTGTTATTGTATAATAGTTGTTATTATATTATGTTAATAAATTAATGTCTACTGCTGTGAAGATGCGGTTTTTTTACAGGTCTTTAAAAATAAAACTTATGCTGAACATGGCTGCATCGTTTTTGGAAAACTGGACTTAATGCATGTGTGTAAAATGTCGTAACAGATTAGTGTGTGCACTCAACACAGGCTAATCAGGGACACTTAGTGCACATGCAATAAGCCCAGTTTGTCCAGAACGAAATAGCGTAGTAAGTCAAGATTCTTTTTTTTTTCATATGCCAGTCAAACCGATGATCAATGTTCTAAATCCGCAATTATCAACAAATTCTATATAAAACGTAACGCTAATAAGCTTCGCAGCGCATGACTTTGCGGAATACTTCCGGTGTGGAAACAACACATCTATAGGATAGCCGTGGTGATCGTAAAAATACTGTCTCATTCTGTTGTGTGAACTTATGTGGACTGTCCTTTAAATTACTTGCTCCCGAGTTTATACCGATTATTATCGATTACATAACACAACATCATATAATTTGCAGTCTTGAAACACACCTTGATGATCTAGATGCTATTCAATTGCCTAATTATGAATGTATTTTAAAAAATCGAAAACAGAACTATGTAAAAAAAATCAGGTGGAATTGCATTGTTTGTAAGAAATTCTATAAGTGAGTACTTAACCCAAGTTTATACTGAAAGTGAATATGTTCAGTGGTTTAAGTTAAATATTTTTTTTTAAAAACAGACGAAGAAGTCATATTTGGAGCTATATATGTACCGCCAGAAAATTCAAAATATTTTAAGCAGGAACTGTATGACGAATTTTTGACCGAATATGATTTTTTGTGTTGTAACAATAAGTATGTAATAACTATGGGGGATATAAATGCGACAACGGGAAATCTCGATGATATAACATTTGTCGATGATAACATTTTTGATTTTATTGATGTTTACACGGATAACATATTTGATGTTGATTTAATTAACGAAATCAATACTTACCGTTTTTTAGTTACGCGGAACTCGAAAGATAAATTTATAAATAAGGCCGGCAGAGATGTTGTGAATTTTGTAAAAGTAATGACTGTGTAATTTTGAATGGGCGAGCTTTCGAGGATAAAGGTATAGTTGAATTTACTTGTCATGAAACTTCTGTTATTGATTATGTTATTTCCTCATCATACTCACTAAGACTTTTCAGCTCTTTTAAAATTGACACTTTTAATGAGTTGCTATCTGATATCCACTGTCCTCTTATTTTCACTCTAAAGGTACAAGATATTTGCAACAATGTCAATGATTAAACCAGTGAATGATGATAAGGCCAATATGTTTGAATTTAATGTTGATGATGACAATATACGAATGGTTGTTTCAAAAATGAATGATTGTAAAATACCAGAAAAAAATATTTATTAACGAAATATCTAAAGATGTAGAAAATATACTTATACATTCAGCGAAAACAATGTTCGGCACACAAAACCATACACATTCTTATCATACGAAACCAAATACACGTAAGCCTTGGTTCAATGACAAGTGCAAGGACGCGCGTAAAACATATCATAATTGCAAACGAAATCATTTCACTAAAAATCAGGCAAAAAAATCTGATCTAAACAAAGCAATCAGGCATTATAAAAGAACATGACGCTACGAATTGTTAGTTTTTAAAAAAGAGTTTCGTAAAAAAATTGAAAAGTATGAAATCTTCTAAACCGAAAGATTATTGGAATTATATAAATAGCATTAATAAGAAACAACGAAAACCGGATGTTGATATAAACGTGTTTTATGATTTCTATAAGAACCTCAATGCTGATGAAACTGATAACAGTGCCGAATATCCCAGTATCGATTTCCAAAATAATCTTAATGCCGAAATATCCGTAGAAGAAATCCATAAAGCCATCCGGTCCCTTTAAAATGGAAAGGCATCGGGACTCGATCTCATTATTAATGAAAATATTAAAACAGTATAGATAAATTAAGAGATTTATATTTAAAATTATTAAACATGATTCTGACAACAAGTTATCTGCCAGAATCGTGGACAATTGGCTGTATACTACCAATATATAAAAATAAAGGTGACGTGCATCTGCGAGAAAATTATCGCCAAATAACACTGCTTAGCTGTTTAGGTAAACTGTTCACCTGTATTTTAAATAACAGACTTACTGAATATATTGAAACTGTTAATGCTTTAAACGTTAATCAAGCGGGCTTTCGAAACGAATACAGCACATTCGATAATATTTTTGTATTACACATGCTTGCCGAGTATTTAAAAGTTAAAAAGAATAAATTGTTCTGCGCATTCGTTGACTTTAAAATTCTGTATGGAGGGCAGGTTTGTGGTCAAAATTAATAAGATATAATATGTGTGGTTACTTCCTAAATATTATTAAAAATATGTATAGCTCCATAAAATCATGTGTTAAAATATCTGGTAAGTGTTCTGAATTCTTTGTGTGTAGCAGAGGCCTCCGTCAAGGGGTAAATGTATCCCACCTACTGTTTTCCTTATACCTAAATGACATTGAACATTTTATTGCTACACGTAATGATAAAAGCATAGAGATATACGTTGCAGATTTAGATATACTCGTCAAAATGCTCGTACTACTTTACGCCGATGATACAGTTATATTTGCAACTTCGGAAGAAAACCTTGTGTCTGTTTTGAACACTTTTTACTCGTATTGTTGCCAATGGAAATTAGATATCAATTATGATAAAACTAAAGTTATTGTTTTGGGTGATAAAATGAAACGAAAAAGGGATATACAAATACATGAATACTCATTAGAGATAGTAGATTATTTTAAATATTTAGGTGTGATGTTCTCTAAAAACAGACAATTCTCCTTAGCAAAAAAGCATGTAGTAGAACAGGCAAGAAAAACAATGTTTAGTCTATATAAAAAAGTAAGAAACCTCGGTTTATCTATTGAATGTCAATTGAAACTGTTCGACAATACTATTGTTCCAATTTTAACATACGGGTGTGAAGTTTGGGGTTACGGAAAAGGTTCACACAGATTTTTTAAAACATATTCTTGGTGTTAAAAAGGTACACCACATGTCATGATTTATGGAGATCTTGGTCGTTATCCACTATCAAAAGCGAATGGTCGGGTTTCGGTATGACCTTGTTACAAATGATCAAAATAAGCTCAGCGCGATAATGTATAAGCTAATATTTTCTCATGCAAGTATAAACGATGTTACGTTCAAATGGATCGATAACATGAAATGTATCTTTATCAGTGTGGAATGAGCTACGTCTGGAATAATCAATATTTTACTGGCACCAACCATTTATTATTGGCAAAATTAAATAAAGTTCTCTGTGATCAATGTATACAGCAATGGTCATCCGATATAAATTCAATGCCTAAATGTCTCAACTATCGAATTTTTAAAGATACGTTTGGACTAGAGAATTATTTTGAGTTTGTACCTGATTATTATTTACCTTACTTTATAAAGTTCCGTATGTGTAACCACCATCCTGTCAATTTAAAAGAGCCGTTGGCAAAATATTGAACGTAACCTAAGAAAGGGTGAACTGTGTAATTTAAATGACATTGGTGATGAATTCCAACCATGGCACCAACCATTTATTTTTGGCAAAATTAAATAAAGTTCTATGTGATCAATGTATACAGCAATGGTCATCCGATATAAATTCAATGCCTTAATGTCTCAACTATCGAATTTTTAAAGATACGTTTGGACAAGAGAATTAGTTTGAGTTTGTACCTGATTATTATTTACCTAACTTTATAAAGTTCCGTATGTGTAACCACCATCTGCAAATTGAAAAGGGCCGTTGGCAAAATATTGAACGTAATCTAAGAAAGGGTCAACTGCGTAATTTAAATGACATTGGTGATGAATTCCATAACATTTTGAACTGTCCTTTCTTTACAAACCAACGACAGCAACTACTCCTATACATAAGACATAATACCAAAAATGCAATACTTTTTAAACGAATCAGGAATGAAACAGATAGATCAAAATTTTGTAATTTAGTAAAATTTATAAAGACTATTTTATTTTATTTTATTTTAAAAATACACCTGGCTGATATTGTTTATAAATAATTTTGCTGCTAGCTTTATGTAATGCTTATAACATATATATATATATATAACAATATATATATTGTTGATAATATACCGAATGTCGTTGTAACCTTATTTTCTTGCTGCATTTGTATTTGTATTTATATACAAATATTATCTGGATTTGATCTAGTACTACGCTATTTGTTTACATTATCATTGTAACTGTGTTGTACAATAATATTGTATGTGTTACCTTACCCATACAGCTTGACCTATACTTGAATTATTTTGTAACTCACCTTTATACCTCTTGTCCACATTGTAACACATGTGCTGAGAGTATCAATAAACGAAACGAAACGTAATATTTAATAACCAACTGTTACAAACAGTAAACCCACTCAGATTTATGCCAAACTGGTTGGGAAAGTTTTTGTATATTTTGACAACTTCCTCAAACAAAATCTGATGTCAACTTACCCTCACTGGCCTCATGTACAAAATCTTACATTGAAATGCTATTTTTGTATTATGTCTTAATTTTCATAAAAAATGAGTTTTCACTGTTTAAACACAATTCATCTGGCAGCGAACAGCATAAAACCTTTTTTATCCCCCGCCATAGGCGGAGGGATATTGTTTTGGTGTTGTCCGTCCGTCCGTCCGGCACTTTTGTGTCCGGACCATATATTGGAAGTGCTTTGGCGGATTTCATTGAAACTTGATATGAGTATATATATGGATAAGAGGATGATGCACGCCAAATGGCATTGTACACCATCGAATAATAACGGAGTTATGGCCCTTTGTATCTCGAAAAAGTGCTTTCTTGTGTGTCCGGAGCCATATCTTTGAAGTGCTTTGGCGGATTTCATTGAAACTTGGTATGAGTATATATCTGGATAAGATGATGATGCACGCTAAATGGCATTGTACACCATCGGATAATAACGGAATTATGGCCCTTTGTATCTTTAAAAAATGTTTTTTGTGTGTCCGGAGCCATATCTTGGAAGTGCTTGGGCGAATTTCATTGAAACTTGATATGAGTATATATATGGAAAAGAGGATGATGCGCGCCAAATGGCATTGTACACCATCGGATAATAACGGAGTTATGGCCCTTTGTATCTTGAAAAAAACTTTTTGTGTGTGTCCGAAGCCATATCGTGGAAGTGCTTTGGCGGATTTAATTGAAACTTGATATGAGTATATATATGGATAAGAGGATGATGCACGCTAAATGGCATTGTACACCATTGGATAATAAACGAGTTGTGGCCCTTTGTATCTTGAAAAAGTGCTTTTTTTGTGTGTCCGGAGCCATATCTTGGAAGTGCTTTGGCGGATTTCATTTAAACTTGGTATGATCATATATATAAATGAGAGGATGATGCACTCCAAATGGCATTGTACACCATCGGATAATAAAGGAGTTATGGCCCTTTGTATCTTGAAAAAAAAGCTTTATTTGTGTGTCCGGAGCCATATTTTGGAAGTGCTTTGGCGGATTTCATTGAAACTTGGTATGAGTATATATATAAATATATATATATATATATATATAATATATATATATATATGGATAAGAGAATGATGCACGCCAAATGGGATTGTACACCATTGGATAATAACGGAGTTATGGCCTTTTGTATCTTGAAAAAATGCTTTTTTGTGTGTGTCCGGAGCCATATCTTGGAAGTACTCTGACGGATTTCATTGAAACTTGGTATGAGTATATATCTGGATAAGAGGATGATGCACAGTGGCGTTGTCCATCCGTCCAGAAAACTTTTGTGTCAAGAAGTAAAATGGCGGGGGATATCAATTCAACGAATTTGCTTGTTTATGTTGTTTGCACATAGCCATTTTCACTTTGCTACTGAGTGGGAAAGGATAAAACAAGTTTTCAGCTTCTTCAAACTGGTTCAATAATTATGTCATTAAATGTTTTGGATACAATAAAATTAACATGATTTACATATTCAAAATACGTTTAAAAAACAAGAACGACATAAATAAAACACACACATGCACGCATATTAAAAAACAAGAACAACAGCAACACACTATCATGATCATAAAAATGTATATAAGTACGCAAATATTAAGGGGATGAAATACGACCGTTTTAGAATTTTTAGGAAGGCGGAGTGTTTTCCCCATAACCGCTTACACTTCTAGTCTTCACGTCCCCAAAGTATATATAAAAAGCGTTCCTGTATATCTCCTTTCTTTAAAGCAAGGGACAGTATTTTAGAAAATCATGTTAGGGTTAATATAATGAAACAACTCTACCTTACTTATGTGATAGCGCATGTCTTAAAGCTTGCAAAAACAACACAAACCGTGAAGCATAAGAATTCAGAATCTAAATAAAGGCATTTAAGTGAGGCATATATAAACATTATCAGCCAATTACTGGTTTTATTTTTTATTATATTGACAATTTCGTTAAGTTTTAATTAGTTCAAGTAAACATTAACACAATAAGAATAACATGTATTTGCTAATAAGTAATATAGCAAAATCCATTTATTACCGTTATAAGTTATCAACACAAGTAATAGAAAAGTGTTCAGTAAAAGGCTTACTTTAAATTTACTACAACCTGTGACAAACACATCACTCAAGTTAAAGTCGCGAACAAACATGATCGACACCGAACAAACCACGTGGAGAGAAATAGCCTACATAAGTTCACGTGTCATGTAAGTCTATCACCACGTGTCAAACACTATTCACTCGATGTAAAAATCAGAGTATATCGCGATCACCGGTATATAAGCAGCTGGAGTCGCCATGCAAGGAAAATCAGGAGCGCAAACAATCAGCAACTATACTTAAGAACTTGGCCATAGTATTTTCACACGATGGGGTTTGAATGTGAGGGTATGTAAATATTCTATCTAAATTGAAATTCAAATTTCATTTAATAATTATGTTCAATTGTGGACATTTTCGCAACACCACTATAATATAACTAACAGTTCCAAGGCTGATAAACCAGATGAACACTACTACGTACCTTCCACATTTAATGATTTGATTCACATGCATTATATAACGTATATGTCCAAAGCTTAACAATTGGATAATTACCATATGATATCTGCCATATTTATTAATAATTTTCGATATTTCGTTGTTGATTATAAATAAAATACATCATATGAGCAATTAGCTCGTTATGAAGTTTTTATGGGCAAAAACCATTAAAAACTGCAAAATTTGTGAGAATATAACATTTTCAAATTATATGTGTGGTATTTAAAAGACAAGCATAGTTTACTAAATATACAATGCGCTTATGAACAGTTCTTTTTTACATATGTTTACAAGTAGACTTGCCGGTCATTTTATAAGTAATTCAGTTTGCATAGCTTGAACTTGTTTATATTTTACAATTTTATTTTCAGATTTTTCTTCTGGCTACTCTTCCGGTAACGACTCGGATCACGTATCTGTGACGTCATATGATTCACTGACGACAAGTGTCACATCATCGTCTGTCGACAGAGTAAACCCACCTCAAACCAGTCTTTATCTCAAATCACAGTTTCAAAGTGCGCATGCGCTGTGTGAGGATATGCAAATAATCCACGCGATGCCCGAGATGTGTGACGTCACGTTCCTAGTTGGAGCACGTGCAGTACCCGTTCACGGATTGAAAGCAGTTATGGCATCTAGAAGCAGGTACTTAGGTTACATCAACATAAAATACATTTTTAATCTGCACATGTTAATAAAATATAAATAGTTGATAAATGAAATTAAAATTACTTAGCATTTCCTGCTATTTTTGTGTACTTCATATCTTATATTTTGTTTACAGAATTATGTTTGAGCTCATCCAAAAACACATACAACTCAGAATAAGCGAGCAATCAAAAGTCACCAAAACTAAAAAGGTCAAAGGCAAGTCTTCTGTCGGACTTTCTCATCTTTTATCGGAGAAACTGAAGATCCCAATTACGAACTTCGACGCCGAAGTGTTCCGATTGCTGGTTGAGTTCATTCATTGCGGGGAGGTCAACATTAATGAAGACACAGTAGCGGGTCTATTCTGCGGAGCAAGTCAGTTTGAAGTTCCGGAACTTCCCGGGGCCTGTCTGGATTTCGTTGAAAGATGTGTAAAACTGCGTCGCACGGAGAATATCCGATTTCACGCAGGGTGCTTCAAGTTTCATGCGGCCGCCAAGACACTTGTAGATAAGGTTTGATATATTTACAATATTTAAGTTATTTTCATTATAAAAATAGAATTAGATCTTTTTATTTAGCATAATGTTTAATAGTTAACAAAAATGTTCAACCTTTCATGCATATTTCGAAAAATATAGTTGGTAGTAATACACATTTTCTGTTGAATTGAACAATTATTATTGACGTAATTTTGTTATATTTTGTAGGTTTACCAAATATCTCCTGAACGGTGTAACATGCTACGGAAGGAGACGTCAGTTTGAAGATTTCATAACAAACCACATATGACATCATCGAAATATCCCGGAGCGGACATGAACTTAAATGAGGTCATTGAAATACGTTTCGGAGATCAGTACTTCCGGGAGTCACGCAGACGAAACTGAATTGTAACAAAGCCTCATTGTTGCAGGACTCTGCGTGTGCTGTATGCTGAAGATGGTTATCGTTGTTATTGTATAATTGTTGTTATTATATTATGTTAATAAATTAATGTCTACTGCTGTGAAGATGCGGTTTTTTTACAGGTCTTTAAAAATAAAACTTATGCTGAACATGGCTGCATCGTTTTTGGAAAACTGGACTTAATGCATGTGTGTAAAATATCGTAACAGATTAGTGTGTGCACTCAACACAGGCTATTCAGGGACACTTAGTGCATATGCAATAAGCCCAGTTTTTCCAGAACAAAATAGCGTAGCAAGTCAAGATTTTTTTATGCCAGTCAAACCGATGATCAATGCTCTAAATCCGCAGTTATCAACAAATGCTTTATAAAACATAATATTTAATAAACAACTGTTACAAACAGTAAACCCACTCAAATTTATGCCAAACTGGTTTGTTTAGTGTGTGACGTCACACAGGTGTACACACATGGATTTTTACTCTCCAGAAATTTTGTGAAATAATATGGATTTAACGCGAATATCAGGACAATTTTTGGACTAAAATGTTGCCAGTGAAATAATCTAGATGTCACCAAAGAATAATAAAGGAACTAACATTAACAAAAGTACTAAATCAAGCAGAAAAAGAAAACAATATCTCCAATTGAGCCCGCAAAAATTAGCACGGGATTCTCGCATGAAAAAGCCGGCAAAACCAGATTAGATGTAAACACTGCTCAAAGTACATGTAGCACGAGCAATGTAAGCAAGGAATCGCAACCATTAAACTTGACCACAACACAAACGGCTTTCGAGTTCAATAATTGTACAACAGACGCCTTTTGGACAATGAATTATAACGCTGGAACACCATATTTTGGTCAGTTCGGAGTCTCTTCTCCACCATTTAACCAATTTGGAGGCGCCAACCAATCGTATCAAAACAACATGAACCCACCACCTTGGGCCGCGAGCTTGATAGAGGATATCAAAAACATTAAACAACAAGTAGCGAAAATTGATAAGATTGAAGACTCAGTAAACAAAATAACGCAAAAAGTGGAACAATTAGAATTACAAGTTAAATGCATGGAAGCCAGTTGCAAATTCATCAATGAGCAATTCGAAGAAACAAAACATAAACTTGAAAAATCAGAGGAACAAATCAAAATGTTTAACGAAAAATCAAACAAGATCGAAAAATGCATCGAATGCTTCCAGACAAAATTAACGCAAATTGTAGATGCCAACGACAATCTGGAATTCCATAGCCTACGAGAGAATCTGCTCTTTTATGGCATTAAAGAATCACCTAGTAAGCAAGAAAATTGCGAAGAGCTAATCAAGACACTCCTTCAAGATGTATTACAGATCGAAAAAAAAACATCGAACTTGATAGGGTCCATCGAATAGGCAAGGAAACACCGGGCAAAACGAGACCAATAGTGGCGAAGTTCCATCATTATTCCGACCGGGAACTCGTTCGCAAAGCCTCAATTGAAAAGAAACCAGATTTAAGGGCGCTACACCAAGGCGTTGGGATACAGCAGACGAAGGCTACCCTGGAAAAGCGACGAACTAAACAACACATAGTTGACCGGGAACGAAATGCAGGCAGAACAACCAAATGGGCAGGATCAAGACTTCTAGTGAAAGGACAAAACGGCGGCTATCATGAACTAAACAATTAGGCTATGGAAAGTTAAAAATTATTTCGTGGAATATAAATGGACTAATACGAAAATTAAAGGATATTGACTTTTTAGAATACATTAATCAATATATCATTTTGTTAAGTGAAACCTGGACCAATAAAAAGAGAGTGCAAAATCTAAACATTCAAAACTTTAAAAGCACACATATTTATGGATATAAATCTTGTGGAGTTAAAAAAGGCCGACAAGCCGGAGGTATTTCTGTTTATTTTAAAACCTCATTAAAAGATAAAATATCAATCGTAAAAGTAAATGATTTTGGCATAATATGGTTAAAAATAGATAGAAAACTGTTAAATTTTGATACGGATGTTTATATTTGTTGTACTTACATT
Source organism: Dreissena polymorpha (assembly GCF_020536995.1). NCBI lineage: Eukaryota > Metazoa > Mollusca > Bivalvia > Myida > Dreissenidae > Dreissena > Dreissena polymorpha. Next base: position 116,658,497 of record NC_068360.1, on the reverse strand, counting down.
CCACCACCCAATTTGAAAGTCTTAAGAGATGTCGATTTTGATTTTATCGAAGAAATAGAGAATAATATAGAACAATATTGTACCTTAGGATATACTTTTATTGTAGGAGATTTAAATTCTAGAACTGGCTTATTATCCGATATATTAGAATACAATAGACATTTGGATGAAACTTTAACGTTAATTCAAATTCAAATGAACCAAATTTAGGACACATTCCGAAACGAATGAAGGAAGATCATACAACTGACTGTCAAGGCCACAGGTACTTGAAAAAAAAATTTGGTCCTTATATATATAATAAGAGTAAAGGTACCCAACGATGATTTCACAGGTGTATTGAATAACACAATGCAACAGCATAAAAAATCAAACAATGCACACATATGTCGTTGTGGTTGCCAGCAGGAAGCGTCCATCTATGATAAAACACCTTTTATTTGATGAAAATCGTCCAAGTATGTCCAAAACAGCAAAAAGTTTCACAAATAGCACCCCAAAATCAAAGTGTGTAATTCCTGACGTCCAGCTGTCACTAATGAATGAAGGCGATTTTCGGTCGATTGTTCACAATTAAACAAGAACTTTGCTATAAACTCCGCGTGCGTTTGTCTTTTACTCAGTTTGCCATCGAACTACGCCGTTCTTTGGTAACGGCACAACAAAAATACTCAGAAAAAGTAGAAAATACACCAAATATTATATTTTATGTTCAAACTGAATCCATTCTATTGATTGAACGCGGTAAATTTTTATCTTGTTATCGATTGGTTGAATAAGTCGTAAATTATAGAACAAGTTTACCAATTTTATTTTCAACCAATGGAAACGTCTTCTGTCCGTAACACCGATTTCTGCCTCAAAATGATGGTCGTGAAAGTAAAAGTACACTAAATGTGTTGTTTCTTCTGAATTTCCGGCTTTTTACCGTTCAACTGGTCTTAAGAACGCCGTAGTTCGAAGTCAAACTTAGTAAATGAAAAACATTCGTGGACTTTATAGCAATGTTCCTATTTTATTGCGAAAATCGCCTTCATTCATTAGTGACAGCTGGACGTCAGAAATTACACACTTTGATTTTGGGGTGCTATTTGTGAAACTTTTGGCTGTTTTGGACATACTTGGACGATTTTCATCAAATAAAAGGTGTTTTATTATAGATGGACGCTTCCTGCTGGCAACCACAACGACATATGTGTGCATTGTTTGATCTTTTAAGCTGTTGCATTGTGTTATTCAATACACCTGTGAAATCATCGTTGGGTACCTTTACTCTTATAATATATATAAGAACCAAATTTTTTTTTTCAAGTACCTGGGGTCAAGGCCGATCATTAAGCTCTCTATGCAAATCAACCAACCATATCATTATTAACGGTCGTATGCCCGGAGATAGAACAGGTAATTACACCTTCACCTCAGCACGTGGTCTTAGCGTAACCGATTATTTACTAACACACCACGATATATTCCTCGGGAATGTCATTCATGAATTTGAAATACTTGATTGGAGCGAATTCTCTGATCATGCTGCACCTTATTTTAGTTTTCAAACAGTAAGCAATATTAACTTACAAAGCAATAAAAAGGACACTAAACTACAATAATTAAAAATAATAATTGATAATGATAAGTCACAAGAATTTACTTCGTAAATAGATGAAAAAATGCATGTATTAAATACAATTTTTACTGAAATTAATGTTTATAATCAAATTAACACTCTAACGCAATATTTACACGAAAGTAGCGTTCAGATATTTGGAAAAGTATTTACAATTAATAACAATAAACAATCACATCCAAAAGCGCCAGAATGGTTTGATAATACTTGTAAAACTGCAAAATGCAACTTCCGTAATGCAAAAAATAACTTTAATAAGAATAAATCCAACACAAATAGACAACTATTTGTACATTATAGAACACGATATAACACTATTCGTAGAAAAGCAAAATATAGATATAAGAGGAGTGAAAGCACGCGGTTAAATAAAATTGCAAAAACACAACCAAAAATGTTTTGGAAAACACTTAAAAAATGTTATAAACCTAATAATAAAAATGCAGAGCATACAAATATTAACGAAATGTTCAATCACTTTAATAACTTAATCGGAAACGATGCATTCGATAATACAGATTTTGGTATAAATGAACAAAATTTAAACACACCACAAATCGAGACTGCACAGCTCGATTCGCCAATTACAGAGTCAGAAACATATCAAGCAGTTTTCAAGCAAAACAACGGCAAATCAAGTGGACCTGATAAAATTTCAACTGAAACAATTAAAACAGCATATAATTCTATAAAACCGTACTTAACAACTATATTCAATAACATTTTTGATACTGCACAATATCCTGAAAGCTGGGGAATGGGTTACATCACACCAATATTTAAAGGCGGTGATCCGAGCGATGCGAAAACTTATCGCGGAATAACATTAAATAATATTTTATCAAAGATATATTCCCGAGTACTATTAAACAGACTAACGAAATGGTGTGATGAAAATAAAATCATATCTGACTGTCAATTTGGTTACCAAAAGGGTAAGAGCACAGTCGACTGTATCTTTATACTTAACAGTATAATTAACAAAGTTCTAAACTCTGGTCAAAAATTATATTGCATTTGTATTGATTATGCTAAATGTTATGACAGTATAAATCGATCACTATTATGGCAACAATTAATCACCGAACGAATAAGCGCTAAAATGGCTTCAGCACTCAAAGCTATGTATTCATCAGTGAAATCAGCCGTCAGGTTAAACAATCAAACATCAGAATACATCAATTCACATGCTGGTGGGAAACAATGCGACCCATGCTCAAGCATCCTGTTCATGATGTTCGTTAATGACATCATTGAAAATATTGACTCTAATTCTGAAGGAATCATAACGATCAACGATATTAAATTCTTTTTATTATCTTATGCCGATGATCAAGTCCTATTTTCAACTTCTCCAACATCAACCCAACTAATGTTAAATGACGTTGAAAACTATTGCAATAAATACAAACTGAAAATCAATACGAGTAAAACAAAAGTTGTTATTTTCGAAAAAAATAGCCGACACACAAGTTTTAACTTGACGTTATATGGTGAGCCGTTAGAAATCGTCACACCATTCAAATATTTAGGTGTAACTTTATTCAAAAACGGAAACTGGTATAAAACAATAAAATCAATATCAGAACATGGTAACAGAGCGCTTCATCGATTTTACTCTGTTTTAAACCAATATGAATTCCCAACAAAAGAAAAATTAAATCTTTTTAGCTCATCTATTTTTTGAAAAAAAAAAATGAGCTATTGTCATCACCTTGGCGTCGGCGTCCGGTTAAGTTTTGCGTTTAAGTTCCACTTTTCTCAGAAAGTATCGATGCTATTGCATTCAAACTCGGTACACTTCATTACTATCATGAGGGGACTGGGCAGGCAAAGTTAGATAACTCTGGCGTGCATTTTGACAGAATTATGTGCCCTTTTTATACTTAGAAAATTGATAATTTTGGTTAAGTTTTGTGTTTAGGTCCATTTTATTCCTTAAGTATCAAAGCTATTGCTTTCATACTTGCAACACTTACTAACTATCATAAGGGGACTGTGCAGACAAAGTTATGTAACTCTGACTGGCATTTTGACAGAATTATGTGCCCTTTTTATACTTAGAAAATTGAAAATTTGGTTAAGTTTTGTGTTTAGGTCCACTTTATTCCTACAGTATCAAGGCTATTGCTTTCAAACTTCAAATACTTTCATGCTATAATGAGGTTACTGTACCTGGCAAGTTGAATTTTACCTTTACCTTTGAATGACCTTGACTCTCAAGGTCAAATTATTAAATTTTGCTAAAATTGCCATAACTTCTTTATTTATGATTAGATTTGATTGATACTTTGACAAAACTACTCTTATTGACATACCACAATAGACTCCACCCAAACCATCCCCCGTGCCCCCCCCGAATCCCTCCCCCCCAATTTTTTTTAAAGATCATCTCACAAATGACCACCACACCTTCACACTATACCCCCCCAATTTTTTTTTTAAAACGCAACTATTTATTTTTATTATTTTATGTTTGAAATACCGTCCAACCATCGCACCCAAGAATCCCCCCCACTCCCCCCTTTCCCCACCCGAATCCCCCCCCCTAATTTTTTTTTTGTAAGATCATCTCACAAATTTCCTCCATACCCCCCCACCTAAGCCCCCAATTTTTTATTTTTTGAAACGGTTAAAAAATCACAAATATTTATTTTTATTATTTTATGTTTGAAATACTGTCCAACCATCGCACCCAAGAATCCCCCCCCCCGATTTTTTTTTCGCATTTTTGGAAGATAATGTAATAAATTTCCACACCCCCACACTATACACCGCTCTTCACTCAACCCCTCCCTCCTTTGTGATTGAAAATGAGAGTCCGTTCACCTTTAAAAAGAAAATAGATGAGCGTTCTGCACCCGCAAGGCGGTGCTCTTGTTTAAAAATAGCACTAACTCAATTACGCCTATCATTACATAGATTAGAAATAGAACGAGGTCGATACCACAATATTCCTCGGGATAATAGGAAATGTAAATTTGTAATCTTAATGTCGTAGAAAGTGAATACCATTTCTTATTAATATGTCCAATATACAAAGATATTAGAAAAAACTTATTTAAAGGCATATTATCAAAGATGGCCAACATTATATAAGTTTGATTTATTTATGAAAACACAAAATAAAAAAGAAATCATTTATCGTTCAAAATACATTTATAATGCGAATTATTTACGGAATTTAGAATTTAGAAACAAATTAATTTATCTATGTATACTATTTTTCCCATAATTTGATTAGTAATAATCAATATGAATGTTAAAATGGAACTAATTATGTAGAACAATGTACTTTTTGTCTCATTATTTTATTAACAACTTTCATTATCGATGTTAGAAGAAAATATCCTATGTTATGAATCAGTAAAATATTTGTTAACTTCCTCCATTACATATTTTTTATAATTATTACCTAATTTCACAATAATTTTCATCCATGTCGTTACACTTGTGTATTATGTATAATTGTATAATGCATTTGGCTAAAAAGCAATTGTATGCTTAAGAGCTAATAAATGTTGTTGTTGTTGTTGTTGTTTGGTGAAGTTTTTGTATGTTTTGACAACTTCCTCAAAAAAATCTGATATCAACTTACCCTCCCTGGCCTCATGTACAAAATCTGACATTGAAATGCTATTTTTGTATTATGTCATAATTTTCATAAAAATGAGTTTTAGCTGTTTAACCACAATTCCTGTGGCAGGAAACAGCATAAACCATTTTTATGTTGTGTGCATATAACCATTTTCACTTTGCTACTGAGTGGGAAAGGATTAAACAAGTTTTCAGCGTCTTCAAACTGGTTCATTGATTATGTCATTAATGTTTTGGATACAATAAAATTAAAATGATTTACATATTCAAAATACGTTTTAAAAACAAGAACAACATAAATAAAACACACACATGCACGCATATTTAAAAACAAGGACAACAACAACACAATTTCATGATCATAGGATTATAAGTACGCACATATTAAGGGGATGAAATACGAACGTTTTAGAATCTTTAGGAATGCGGAGTATTTCACCCTAAATCGCTTACACTTCTAGTCTTCACGTCCCCCAAGTATATATAAAAAGCGTTCCTGTATATCTCCTTTCTTTAAAGCAGGGGACAGTATTTTAGAAATCGTGTTAGGGTTAATATAATGAACCATCTCTACAGCACTGGTGTGATAGCACATGTCTTAAAGCTTGCAAAAACAACACAAACAGTGAAATATAAGAATCCATAATCTAAATGAAGGCACTTAAAGCCACACGTCTGAAATGAAATACATGGCATAGTAAGTTTAAGTATAAATAAGAAACATATTTTATCTATGCCAATTAGAATATATCTGGTGGTTACAAGGTAGCAAATCCGTCTTTTTTTGCGCTTTAAAACATAGAAATAATCGCGTTTGTCGAAATGGACGTATATGTTTAGAAATCCTACTTTCGGCTTAAAAAAAATTCTTTTTAACTAGGCTATATATTTAATGACAAATTTTCCACACTTTCAAATTGCATCTTTATGTATTGATTAACATGTATTTCATTTCAAGGTGTGTGGCTTTAAAGCCACACACCTTGACATGAAATACATGGCATAATAAATTTAAGTTTAAATAAGAAACATATTGTATCTGTGCCAATTAGAATATATCTGGTGGTTACAGGGTAGAAATCCGTCTTTTTGCGCTTTAAAACTTAAAAAAAATTGCGTTTGTCGAAATGGACGTATACGTCTAGATATCCTACTTTCGGTTTTAAAAGCGGTACCGTTTGAAAAATAATAAATTACTTGCTAACTAGGCTATAGATTTAATTTTATCTATGCCAATTAGAATATATCAATTGGTTACAAGGTAGAAACTCGTCTTTTTTTGCGCTTTAAAACTTAAAAATAAACCGTTTGTCAAAATGGACGTATCGGTATAGAAATCCTACTTTCGGTTTTAAAATTAAAAAAATAAATACATTACTTGCTAACTAGGCTATAGATTAAACACGGACTCTAGATGAGAAAATATACGCTCCGTGGATTAAATGACAATTTTACACATTTTAAAATTGCATCTATATGTTTTAATTAATATGGATTTCATTTCAAGGTGTGTTGCTTTAAGTGAAACAAACTATTGTAAAAATAACATTATCAGCCAAGTACTGGTTTGATTTTTTATTATGTTGACACTTTCGTTAAGTTTTAATTAGTTTAAGTATACATTAACACAATTAGAATAACATGTATTTGCTTATAAGTCATATAGCAAAAACCATTCATTACCGTAACAAGTTATCAACACAAGTAATAGAAAAGTGTTCAGTAAAAGTCTTACTTTAAATTTACTAGAACCTGTGACAAACAGATCACTCAAGTTAAAGTCGCGAACAAACATTATCGACACCGAACAAAGCACGTGCAGATATAAAGCCTGGCATAAGTTCACGTGTCTTGTAAGTCTATCACCACGTGTCAAACACTATTCACTCGATGTAAAAACCAGAGTCTATCGCGATAACCGGTATATAAGCATCTGGAATCGCAATGCAAGGCAATTCAGGGACACAAACAATCAACAACTATACTTCAGAACTTGGCCATTGTATTTCTACACGATGGGGTTTGAATGTGAGGGTATGTAAATATTTTATTAAAATTTATTTTAAATTTAATGAAATAATTGTATTCAATTGTGGACATTTTTGCAACACAACTATAATATACGTAAGAGTTCCAACGCTGATAAACCAGATAAACACTGCAACGTATCTGCCATATTTAATGATTCCATGCATACTATAAATGATATGTCCAAAGCTTAACAATTGGCTAATTACTAATGATATCTGCCATATTTATTAATAATTCTCGATATTTCGTTGTTGATTATAAATAAAATACATCATATGCGCAATTATCTCGTTATGGTATTTTTATGGGCGAAAAACATTTAAAACTGCGAAAATTGTGAGAATATAACATTTTCAAATTATATGTGTGGTATTTAAAAGACAAGCATAGTTTACTAAATATGCGATGCGCTTATGACCATTTTTTTACATATATTTACAAGTAGACTTGCCGGCAATTTTATAAGTAATTCAGTTTGCATAGATTGAACTTTTTTATATTATAAAAATTTATTTTCAGATTTTTCTTCTGGCTACTCTTCCGGTAACGACTCGGATCACGTATCTGTGACGTCATATGATTCACTGACGACAAGTGTCACATCGTCGTCTGTGGACAGAGTATACCCACCTCAAACCAGTCTTTATCTCGAATCACAGTTTCAAAGTGCGCATGCGTTGTGTGAGGATATGCAAATAATCCTCGCGATGCCCGAGATGTGTGACGTCACGTTCCTAGTCGGAGCACGTGCAGTACCCGTTCACGGATTGAAAGCAGTTATGGCATCTAGAAGCAGGTACTTAGGTTACATCAACATAAAATACATTTTTAATCTGCACATGTCAATAAAATATAAATAATTGATAAATGAAATTAAAATAACTTAGTATTTCCTGCTATGTTTGTGTACTTCATATCTTCTTTTTTGTTTACAGAATTATGTTTGAGCTCATCCAAAAACACATACGCCTCCGAATAAGCGAGCAATCAAAAGTCACCAAAACTAAAAAGATCAAAGGCAAGTCCCTTGTCGGACTTTCTCAGCTTTCATCGGAGAAACTGAAGATCCCAATTACGAACTACGACGCCGAAGTGTTCCGATTGCTGGTTGAGTTCATTCATTGCGGGGAGGTCAACATTAATGAAGACACAGTTGCGGGTCTATTCTGCGGAGCAACTCAGTTTGAAATTCCGGAACTTTCCGGGGCCTGTCTGGATTTCGTTGAAAGATGTGTAAACCTGCGTCGCACGGAAAATATCCGATTCCACGCAGAGTGCTTCAAGTTTCATGCGGCCGCCAAGACACTTCTAGATAAGGTTTGATATATCTACAATACTTAAGTTATTTGAAATACACAAAAATATCATTAGCTTTTGTATTTAGCATACTCTTTGATATTTAACAAAAATGTCCTATCATTCTTGCATATAGTTGTTAGTAATAACACTTATCTGACTTGAACCACTTGAACATTTATCATTGACGTGATTTTGCTATACACGTTTTTTGTAGGTTTACCAAATTTCGGCTGAACGGTGTAACTTACTACGGAAAGAGACGTCAATTTTAAGATTTCATAACAAACCACACATGACGTCATCGACATTTCCCGGAGCGGATATGAACTGAAGTGAAGTCCTTGAAATCAGTGCCGGTGATCAGTACTTCTGGGTGTCACGCAGACGAAACTCAATTGTAACGTGTCCTCCATTGTGCAGAACTCTGCACGTGTTACATGCTGAAGATGGTTATCGTTGTTAGTGCATAATTGTTGTTTAATATTAGGTTTATAAAATAATAAATTAAACTCCACTATTGTGAAGATTCGTTTTAATTTGGAGTCATTTTAAAACATAATTATTGCTGATTATGAATGAATATTTAAGCATGGTTGTTTTTTGGAAAACTGGACTTAATGCATGTGTGTAAATGTCGTAACATATTAGTCTGTGCACTCCACACAGGCTATTCAGGGCAAACATATTACCCCGAGATTTGAATTTCGTATAGAAAAGACTTCTTACAAAAGAAGAATTCCCTAAAATCGGAAAGTCACGTCCCTAAAAAGACTGCGGTCTTCATAGGCTTTTCTGGGGCGACGCTTAATGAACATGCAATACGCCCAGTTTTTCCAGAACGAGGCTCATTAAATAGCGCAGCAAGTCAAGATACTTTCATTTACTATTCCAGTCAGTCCGATTATCTATGCTCTCAATCCGCTAATATCAACAAATTTCAGGCAAAAAACCATTTAATATATGTCTGTTAAAAAACGTTACAAATTCATCTACCAACAATTAATATAAACTATTTCATGTCAATACATTCTCAAGCTGTATGGCGCCAATAAGTGATTTAGGTAGCGGCAAATCTCGCGCGCTTTCTGTTATATTACCAGGCATAGATTTCCTAATCGCAAACATAGTCAAAATAAACAAACCCTGAACTGAACACGCCCTTTGCCGAAAGTAGTCCAACATGACTGGTTCGCTGTTGAACGAACTCGGCGGTGCTTGTGACCAGTCTGTAAAATATTTTACACGCGTGACATTATATCCGGAATCCGCTAATAAAATGGCGACCTCAAATGCGCCGATGTCAATAGCGAGGTGAAAGACGTCAGTGTTATAATCGAGTTCTCCACGAATCACTCGGCCTTTACGGTAGAGATCGCTCGGCCATTGGAGAAGGATTTTCATCATTCGGATATCCTTATGTCTCGTCGCGATCTGCAATGGCGTCACTCCGCAGTAAACTGCAAACACAACATGAGTTATTATTGATTTTTACTATGTTTTAGAAGCCCTTCCAACGTAAACTTTGAATTACATATTAATGTTGGTAATTTTACAATATTTTGGCGAAAATCCGTTAACAAATATCTCGACAGTATTAACATGGCAAGCTTGCACTTAATGATCGGACATCCGCTTGGTTGTTTCCTTCATTTGCATTCGGTTTCATTCGTGCATGTTTTGCATGAGTTTAGTGAGGTCTTAACTGAATACTTCGTAAGGAGTAATTCAATTGATTTAAATCGCTTTTCCATTTAGGAAAATAATGTATTCAACGTTACGGGATTACATTTTTGTATGTATATTTTTACAGTAAGGACCAGGTTAATATAATGGCGAGTTATATAACGTGATGTTATTATATTTTTTGTATTGATATGAAACTTTAAACGGAAACTATAAAAAGACACTAGATTGTTTTACTCAATCAATTGTTTAATAGTCGATATATTAGAAATGAATATTTAACGAGTTAAACAAACAACACAGCGCATACAATATTCAGGTGACATTTAGCGCTCATTTAAATTTTATTTGGCATAAATGTTTCTATGAAAAGTGAACAAATATAACGTTATCACACTGTTCCACTCACATCCGGCGTTCTGGTGCGCTCCATTGTTCAGGAAGTACTCTACGAGTTTGCTGTATCCGTACAAGGTTGCCATACAAAGGGCGTTACTGTGCTCGAACCGACACCGGTTCAGACTCGCACCTGACTTGTATGGAAAACATCAAGTTATCCCTACCCGCACATGTTAAAAGAGCACAAGCTAATCAATCGGTTTCAAATTTAATTTATATTGCTTTAAAGAAGCATGCCTTTAATCAGGAAGAAAACGCAGCCAATTTTCGCACACGTGTGATTCTTGTACAGTCAGGAATTATTTACTTGAATATCTAAATGTCATAGCAGGTGTTAACTAAGTGTCATCAAATTTAAACCAATATAAATGAACAAAAACTTGTCGCATCAATGATTGCATAACACGTCGCTTTGTACACAGTATACATGTACCTGAATAAGCAATATGCAGATAATCATGACGTCATCGTCCACGTCATTGCCTGTCGCCCTGTGATACCACAGCAGGGTGGTGATTGGACAGCGCCCCCCGTTGTCAAGCACGTTGGGATCGGACCCCGCGGATAGCAACGTCTCCACCACCTCCACGTGCTTGGTGATCATAGCGCACTGTGAGTAAAGTATCAACTTTACATTATAAATATTATCACATATATATGCGCATAGCTCACGGTCGAAATGTATCAACAGTACGTTATTTATCTTACCACATATACATGCCACAGAGATATATTAGGTATCGAGTGAGCTCGTATTGATTAAATATTTTAATACTTTTGAACATATTTATTTATATTGGCATATTATATATGCCTATATAAAAAACTTTATTTTCTAAAAGGTGATTTGTATGTGTTGAATAATTATTTTCAAATTATGTTTCACCTGCAAGGCTGTTCGAGCCTCCCGATAGCACTTCAGGTTTGGGTCGGCCCCTGATTCCACTAGAAGACGTACCATCTCAAGCATGACGTCAACCTCCAGGGATTTGTTGCCGCAGACGTGAATCAGTGGCGTCACTCCGTAATCGTTACGAACGTTGACGTCAGCGCCGTAACGTAACAGAACCTGGCGGGATTGGGATGCGGATGACATGTACACGTTTGGCATTTATCGTGTATGAACGTTTTAAATATCGTTTTATTTTTTATATTAATGTTTCTTTCCATGTTCGTTCTTGTGATAAAATAATATGGAAGTGAACATCCATGAGGATGTGAGAAATTTACCACACATAAGTAAATAAGATCAATAAATGTACACAGGGATAATATTGTTCAAGTGTAAACCTTTATATAATTATTATCTTCATTTTTACGACTTGGTTTACAGAGACACTCTCGAGCCGGATTCATAGGAAGAACTTGTACTTAGTGTCTTTAGAATGATTTTGGGAAAGTTCTCTGATCTGAGTAGGGTCGAACCGATCGCAAGGCGGACACATTATTCCTGACTTCACCGTAGATTTGTATTTTTTGGCAGTTTGTTGTACAATCTCAGATTGTTTTTCAGTTTAATACATTATTCTTAACGTTTCCACTGAAATCCTTATGGTGCAAAGATTGATTTACTGTAAAATAATTTATATTGCTTGGCCTGACATTTTGACGTTTTAAAATAAATTACTTTTTGGTGGATACGCCAGTTCGTGGATTTCTTTTATTGGAGAAATGAAGAGGAATTTGCGTCGGTCATTTTCCGATGTGTTTGTGTTACATTCGGGGATTTCCGGTCATTTTCCGATGTGTTTGTGTTACATTCGACATTCGGTGATTTTCGGTCATTTTCCGATGTGTTTGTGTTTGTGTTACATTCGAGGATTTCCGGTCATTTTCGGTTGTGTTTGTGTTAAATTGCTATCCACGAAAAAACCCACACAAACCAATAATGTCCATGTAATGAAATGTATCTGAACCAAACTTGAGACAGTCGATAGATCCCACGTTGTATAATCTAAACCCACCTCGAGACATTCTATAGATTCCACGTTGTATAATCTAAACCTACCTTGAGGCAGTCTATGGAGCCCACGTCGACGGCGATATGCAAGGCGCTCTTTCCGTACTTGTCTCCGATGTCCACAATGCCCGGGTCGTGCTGCAGGAGCAGCGCCGCGATGTCGTCATACTGGGTGATCATGCAGTACATAAGGGGCGTCTGGTACCACGTGTCGCGGATGTACAGATTGGCTCCCCTCTCTAGCAGAACCTGAAATACGTACCGCGTGTTCGGATCATGTATTTACACGTCAAACCATCATGATTCTAAATAGCGTCATCAACGTACTTATTGGAGTTGTTTTTTTAATGCACCGAACAATGGTGCAGAGCTTCTCTGGTTCTAGCATGCAGTGTTTAATAAGTTTTTTCACTGAGCTGGGGTATATCCGGGAAATGAAAATGAGTCTTGCTTTGGAAAAACGGGGCTTAAGGGATGTATGTAAAGTGTCGTCACAGATAAGCGTGTGTAGTGCGCATAGGCTTAACTGGGACGACATTTCCGTCTTTATGGTAGTTTTTGTTTAAAACAAGTCTTTTTAAACGAAAATATAGTTAAGGTGAAAGTGTCGTCCTTGAGTAGCCTGTAAGGGTTGCACGCGCTTATCTGGGCCGACATTTTACGTACATGCATTAAGACCCGAATTTGCAAAATCAAATTGACACGCTTGATATAGACGGTGAAGCTGGCTTTACACGGGATAAAGTAGCTTTAGATGCCAAGAAATATAAGTATAAATATTTTCCGGAATGTCTTTCTATATCGCTCTAATTTGAGTTCATGTTTCGTGGAAAGTTAACCTCTCAAACTTTCACGCCATTGTTTAAAATCATAAAAATATTATATGATTAGTTCGTTAATACTTGATATTAACACGTTTGGACATGACACGGCATGTTTTGAATATGCGTCGCGCTATGAGAAAACTGGGCTCAATACATGTCCGTTAAGTGTCGTCACAGGTCAGCCTGTGCAGTCCGTATATGCCAATTTGGGATGACACTCTACGCCGAGACTGGATTTTTGTTTATGAAAGACTTCGTTTTAACGAAAAATGCCAAAAACCTGGAAAACATCGTCCCTGATTAGCTTATGTGGATGGCACATGCTAATCTGGGGCGATACTTACCGCACATGCATTGAGCCCTGATTTCCACAGGGAGGTTAATACAAAATATTACCTTCACACAGTCGTATCTCCCCTTCTCACAGCACATGTGCAGGATGGACTTTGCGCTGATCAACGTCATGTCCTGGTAGTACTCATTGACGTCGGCGCCGGAGTCTATCAACTGACGTAACGTCGTCGGCTCGTTGTTCTGAACCGCCATGTACATCGCAGCGTCCATTGTGAGCAAAGTGTGTCTCACTCTGAAGGCAAATTCGTATTTTTTCAAACGGTAAGACCATTTGCTATTGGCTATAAAAACCACGAATCGAAAATGTGTATTGTTTCCAAGTTTGCACTTAGCCTGGTAATCCGAATAAATAGTGCATATTACTACGCTGCACTTAACAAGAACATGCCAAATAAGGAATATTTGTTTCCGCGTAAATAATGATGCTTTTAATTTCATTTCGATAGTTTATCAAGTTTTTGACGTAACACAGAAAAAAATCATGCCACAAAATTAGCGATCAGTCATGACAGACTATTTTTCGATTTTAACATGCGTCGAGATGCTATCTTGATATTCGTCGTCTGCAATATTTATAATGCACACACGAAGGATAAACAAAAAAACTAAAACCAGACGAGGTTCATACTTATATAACAGCACAAACTACTCACAACAATAAATACAAATTTAAATAAATAAAACGATGCATTCAGCATACAAGTTATGATTCAATCTAATACTATAAACGCAATAACATGCGGGTATCTATTAACTAAATATTATGGTTAGAAGAACGCGCGCGTGTAAATACTATGTTACATATTTATGACAAATTTATTCGCGTTCGTATGTGAATGATGCATATCGAGTTTATGATATTTCCTAATTTGCATTTGCGAACAGACTTACGCTACAGGGCGAGGTCATTCGTTCTCAAAATATATAATCCCTTTTGAAAAATTATACACGACGCAATTTATAACAGCGATCGAAAAGATATATAAAATAAAACAATTTAAAATAAAAATGTACAGAGTGTGTTAATATGTTTTACAATTTAATATTGTGAAGAAACAATCGAGCGTCAAAACTTTAAATCGCATACACCCCGAACGGCAGTCTGCTCATTTGCTTTTTAAGAACTGATTTCTCTACCAGAGGAAAATGGGATAATACAACACGGCCTATTGAACACGGGAAGAACGGCCTTCAAAACTTGCTTTAATTAAGCGGTGAATGGAAAACGATACATTAATGTAAATAACTTGTACATTTTGTACTACCTAATATGTAAATTCAATTTATTTTGTAGTTATCGTGTTTGTCTAACAAAACGCTGTATAGCTCATTTTTACTCTTGTACTATGTTTATGGTTTCATCCTCCAAATTGTATGTACAATTTAATAATTAAATTCAGTACATCCATCATTTATACATGTGTATATTTTTCGCGCAAAACCTTAATAATGTAGTTGTATATTTTGCAATTTGCAAAGACGTGTTTGTCGAATTTATTATATATATTCAAACAATTGACTAATCATTTATTAGTCGAACAAAACTCTTTATAACAGTTGCATATTTTGTTATTTGTTTAAAATCACTCAAAATGTATTATTATGTATGTGATAAACCTTACGCGATCAAGATTACATTTAGCTAAATGCAATTATTTTAACGTTGACATAAGTATATGTTGATTTATGACTAACTGTCTGTCTGTCAAAAATGTAAATAATAATGTAAATGTAAATTACTTTATTCAACGAACACTAACTTCATTAAATGTGAAACTACCATTCAACGGTAAAGCTTGAAAATTAATTTGTAAAAAAGGAGTAATTTCACGAGATAGGCATGATTTAAATCAGTTTTTGATTCATCTTAAAGACGTGTTAAGTTTTACTTAGTTTTTAGCCGATGTAATGTTGGAACTTATTTATTCGGGTCTATTTAGGAGTTATTTATCCAACATTCGATTACCTCATAAGAAATATCGAAAAATGGCTTAGGCAGCCATACCGATTTGTTTTAAATTAAACCATAAATCTAATGGTGCACGCCGGGTATGCGGATACTTTGATAACAGATGGCACTTCGATACCAGAAAACAACAAAAGCCACGCGCGAGAGATGATTTCTTCAGCTGTTTTGCATTTATGTTCTGTTCATTTGATTTTCAGACACGTAACATTGTTTGGTCGATTAATGGTATAGTACTTCGTATTGCGGAGCAAGAAATTCGTAAAAAAAGTGGATTATAAAACAATAGATAACATTTCATCGATTATCGTCATGAATATGATGATCAGTACGTATTTCAACAAAATAAAAATACTTGGAAATAAATCAAGAACGTGCCAACTAATCGTAATAAAATATTAATATGTCCATTAATGTTACAACATGTTAAATTTTAGTTGAATAACGTATTTGAAGAAATAAATATGTTTTAAGAGTCGGATGCCAAACTTTCATGGACGATTCTTTAACCGATCATCTCAAAGCCAATTGCACTTCGATTCCAGATAACTCGACACTTTTTCAGTCAGATATATGTAGGTGTATTGGCCGCTTTAAGACCCCTTGCTCCCCTTATCTAGAGTCCTGCTATAAGTTCAATTGAACACAGTCGTGTTGATCCACATGATCCGTTGTATTTTCAATTCTCTTAATCTCAATTTACCACTTAAAAAACGTTTATTATTTAGACAATTTTTTTCGGTCGTTACTTGAAATATATAACTTCAGAAATAAGCATTTGAATCTTATTTAACATTTGCACTTTAATAATATAAATTAATATTAATAAGATTTTTGAAAACGAACAACGCCATTGGTTATATTTACATGTGTATGTAATTACGTTATGCATAGATTTCCAATGTGTCGGGCTTGAGAGTGCAAATTGATTCGTACTTCAAAATGTTTGGTAAGAATGGCCATAATATACATATATGCATTTCAGGTAGAAGATAAAACTCGGTTATCAGAGTGCCCAATTTGTTGAAAGTCTCTGTTATCCGAAGTGTCTTATATCGGGGATCAAAGTATCCGCAACTTCATGAATACCACCTATTAAAACATGCTCTATCTTCGTTTATATTTCATTGAATATTATAAAAATGTCAGCGTTTGAAGCGCATGGATTACTCTACATGTTGAAATATCAAACCATTTTTTAAAATATTTTTTAAGTAGTTTTATTTTGTTGAAATGTTTACTGTTCATCCAGTTTATGCTGTTTTCCGACCGAATTTTCTACTTTTTTGGGGAAAATCTACCATTCTTCCGTGATGTTTTTCTTTGCAATAGAAAAGGATACACCATTTATAAACTCGGCCATTCGCCTTGTCTTAAAAACTTATCTTTATGATATAACTTAAAAAAACCTTGATGAACTTACCTCTCGCGATTGGCTTTTGTTGTTATCTGGTATCGAAGTGCCATCTGTTATCAAAGTATCCGCATACCCAACGTGATGGTGTTTATTTAATAAAAATCATATATAATCAAGAAATTGTTATCCTTATAGATACCGATCTTGCAGCACTAAAACGTGTAACAATTTGTCTTATAGACACATAATTATGAGAAGAATAATGGGTGAATATCCCAACAGTTTATATATGTTATATTTACAAGACTGGGTTTAAACGAAAATTATTCTCCATTGCACTAAACTCTTATTTCGTCTATGTTTTGGTACCATTTATTCCGACTGTCTTCCAGAGTGGTGTGTATTGTGCGCTGCATCTGTGTCACATATAGTTAGATCATACATATAAATGTCTATGTAATTTATCACGGCAAAGTTATTCGCAGGCTTATGTCCAAACCGACTTGTTGAAGGACCAAAAGTACATATTTTAACCCATTTATGCTTAGTGGACTATCCCATCCTTCTGAATTGGATCGATTTATTTCCAAAATTAGGGATGTCTAGTATGTTTTTTTATATATATTAAGAATATTTCTTACAGAAATTCCTTTAAGCAAACAGCGTAGACACAGATGAGACGCCGCATTATGCCAAGGCCTTTTTTCTAGACGCTAGGCATAAATGGGTTAATAGTTTGACTAATACTAATACTAGTGCAAACAAATAAATAAATACAAACAACTTGTTCACGTTAATATTTTAAACAAATGCAAGAATTCCACTAATTTCATGTGGCCGACGAGTTTTTTTCTCTATATTTCATGGAAACATGAAAACAATAACAACGTTGAAAACATAGCTTACACAGCTCAGCCGAACAAGAATGCATATGAGCCGTGCTCTGTGAAAATGGGGATTAAAGTGTGCTCAAAGTGTCGTCCCTGATTAGCATGTGCAGTCCGAACAGGCTTATCAGGGACGACACTTTCCGACTGTATGATATATTTTCGTTTTAAATAAAGTCTCTTCTTAGCAAAACTCATTTTTGGGCGGAAATTGTTGTATCTGATTAGCCCATGCGATCCACCCAGCCTAATCTGGGATGACACTTAAAGCACATGCAATAAACCCCCTTTTTCATAGAGCACGGTCCATATATTACATCCAAACAAATAATGACTTCCTTACTAACAATAGAAGAAATAATCCGTCTATTGTTTTAAAATAGTATATATTTGTTAGTCAAAACATTTTATTGCATTTAACAAATACACTAAAATAGGAGGTAAAATTGGAGTGAGTATTTGTTTTCCGCATATTTAACATACTTTTGACACCATACTGTCTAAACAACTGTTTCGTTCTGCAGTGTAGCGGTTATTGTCCCAATGCGAAATTATTTGTGAAATGATAATCTCACGTTACGTAACGGTAATGTACGGAATCCGGATAGTTCCATCTTTAATCTCGCCCTTCTTTCATCAAGGGCATCACTAGACACACGAAGCGATACTTGATCTTTTTCCTGACAGTCGCGGCGACACACGATATGTTTCTTGACAGTCGCAGCGACGCACGATATTTAACTCGATATATCGACTTTTGTGGCTACCTACAGCAGGTCGATATATCGAGTTAAAAATATCGTGTGTCGCCGAGACTGTCAGGAAAAAAGATCAAGTATCGCCGCGACTGTCAAGAAAAATATCAAGTATCGCTTCGTGTGTCTAGTGTCGCCCTTGATGAAAGAAGGGCGAGATTAAAGATGGCACTATCCGGATTCCGTAGTTATGTGACTTAATCTATTGATTCGTGCTATTTCTTCGTAGACCCCCACCTACCCCCAGTTACAAACAGCAGAAATCTATGGTATTTAACCTGGCTGGTCAATATGTTATGAAAACACCGTACTTTTACACATAGACATGAATAATACATTCAACATCAAAATTCAAGCAATGCCTTCAGAGCTCAGCATTCCGTTTATGTACAAAATATGTATTACAGAAACCGAATGTTGTGTTGAAGATTGCAATCACGTGGTCAAGGAACACTCGAATACAGTTTCCGCCACGCGGTCAAACAACAATGGCGGCCTAATTGTTCAGCATCCGCCGATTAGACGCATTTTCAGGTATTACTCGATTAATTTGACTGATTTGATCTGCAAAACACGCCACATGTCAATGCTTTATACCAACGAACTGATGTACATGTTAATACTATGATTCCTTCACAAAGTTGAACATTATTGAATTATATCATGGCATAATTATGTAACGACGCTGTAGACTTTCCATAGCTTCAGCGAACTGGCAAATTTAGTACTATAAAAGCGGCTGGCGAAAATTCCTTTAGCTTGTAAGTATTTAGCATGCACATTGCTGTAAACAAACTCATACAGAAAACAAACAGTCATAATATGAATGGTATATAACTAACGCTTACCTTGTATAACTGTTTCACGTAAGTACACAAACCACATCACTATGTTCCGAAATGCCTACCCAGATGAATTGTAAACAATACACATGTTATCTACGGACGCTCGATTGTGGCTTCTCTATCAATACAGATAAACAAAAACGCGCAGCTTGTCTGCAACACCAGCATCAACATATGCATAATTGAGACGCGTTTTGAGAAAACTGGGCATAATGTATGTGCGTAAAGCGTCGTCCCAGATTAGCCTGTTCAGTACGCACAGGCTTATCAGGGACAACACTTTCCGCTTTTATGGTATTTTTCGATAAAAGGAAGTCCCTTCTTACCGAAAATCTTGTTAACACGGAAAGTGTCGTCCCTGTTTAGCCTGGGACGACACTTTACGCACATGCATTAAGCACATTTTTTTCAGAACGAGGCTTAATTTCAAATTCCAAAACTAAAAAACACACAAAAACAATGGCAAATAATAGATCATTATTAATGTAGAATATATTACGCAATAAACTTATCTAGCAAATTGCTTTACGTTTACAATATAGAATGGAGGACAGAATGCGCTTCCATATTAACTTGATCTAAATAATTGGCACAAGGTCGGTAAGTGTTTACAGGCTTACCTGGAACACTGATAGACGTGTATTCATACACGCGCATCTTAGACACATGCCAGTGCATGTACACGTATTTAGATGAGTAAAGTAATAAGAAAAATCTGTACTTCTAACAAACAAGCACAGTAATATTTGCATGCTAAAATCAAAGCGATTAAGGCACCGAAGTTGTTCGCTATTGCATAATCTTAGACGCAACTCATTGTTTCAAACTTAGGTTATAGCTTTATTAAGCGCCAGTTTGAAATCAACAAAATCCATTCAAATTTATTAAGGGTGTGTCTTAACGAGATGTGTGTGTACTGTTTATGTCATTTATGTTATAGAGATAACAAAATAGCAACAACATTAACGTTTTTAGACGTTCTAAAATCATAGAAAGTATGATGGAAATGGTTAAGTGAGAACCAATATTAAAGAAAATGTGTAATCGCCATCATAATACATGAATATTGTAGGATCATCGAATACCTATCGCACTAAAAATATAATTTCATGAGGGACCTAATGAAAAAAATACAATAAGATGCTTGATGAAAATAAATGAAAAATAAATCTGCGAGCAATACGTTTTACTCACGTATTAGGTAGTCACGAAGACAGCCCTGTTGACCCATACTTTTTTGTTGATGTATTACGTGTAACTCTAGCAACAAGTCAACAAGTCTCTGACCTAAACATCAGTATAGAACACTAATGCGCTTTTGGCAAAGCTGTTTTAACCAGCTTGACCTTTACATAACGCCGACAGACACGAATGAATGTATTCGAATATGTCATATGCTGATTCGATATAAATCCCCTGAACCTGGCTACATCACTGTGTCTGTGCACAGTGTAAAAGCTGTAGCACTGTTCAGAGTAAGGAATTCCGGACTACTTTGTGCATGTTGAAACGATATAAATTGTGGACCAGTTACAATTACGCGTTAAAATCCATATCGCAGAATATCATGGTCTGTACTCGGTCACTAAATCGATCGGGGAAGACATAATTGATTATCGATAAACAAAGTTTTGCTTTCAAGATAAAAAAACACAAACTCGACCGAAATAGTATAGTGTCACAATAAGAGGAAAATCGTCTAATTATCTAACCACAAATGTTTGCCGTACTTGGTCAGC
>NC_068360.1:116564677-116632177 GCF_020536995.1 Dreissena polymorpha | reverse complement strand
TCAGAATGTTATAAAGAACGTATAATTCTCAGTTCAGGAAGGTGCATTGCAAAGGCCATGGGCAGGTACAACAATATATCGGGGAGCTCAAATAACGCTGGACCTTCTGCGAGTTGGTCGAAGGATGTGGACGTTGTCCAGGCACTTGGAGTATCTGGTTCGTTGCAAGAAGTTACCAAGTGGATTGATAGGATACGACCTGGACATTGGCCAACAAAGGAATTGCTTTCAGAAGCTCGGGACTGCATGTGCTTTCTTGTACCAGTTGGACATCCTTTCAGCAAAACGAAACATATAGAATGGAGACTCTCTCCAAATCTCATCGAGCGAAATCTTATGTTTAATCTGAATGTTACTCAAATTAAGTGTTACATTGTTTTAAAGATGATAAAGAAAAGTTTATTTAACAGCGTAGTCGATGACGGAATCACAAGTTTTCATTGTAAAACAGTTTTATTTTATACGCTTGAGAGGACCCCTTTACATTTTTGGAAAGAACAAAACTTAGCATTCTTGGTGAAACAATGTTTACATACACTGAAACGAATGTTGAAGATTGGTTTATGTCCACATTATATCATAAGTGGTGTCAATCTTTTTGAAGGGAAACTGTCTCGCGTTCAATGTCGAAAGTTACACACATATGTTTTGAAGTTGCTACGAAATGATCTAGACGAATTAGTAAAAATCGGCATAGACAATTTGGGTGATAGATTAATGTCATTCGAGAAGATCCGGCGTGATTTTGGATTATCCCGTGACATGCTTAATGCATGCATTCTTAAGAAGCTTGATTATGATAGAATATCATATCGGTTCTATTCTACAAACAGCCTCTTCGAATTCAGAAACAAACCAGTAAATGTGGTGTTGCATGAATTAGTCGTAGCCCTTCATGCCCTTATGGCATACCGTAATGGAAGTGCACTAGAATCACGAGTATCTAGCGAAATATCTCGAGATTTATTAATCTCGATAGCAAGTGTGCAATCATCAATATGTATAGAAAATGTTACACCTTTATTACCATGCATTTTAGAATGTTTTAAATGCGGATTACAAACTGACGTAGCATCATCGCGACTAAAGCTTGCTTCCATCTTGCTGTGTTCAGGTCATTTGGATTCAGCAGCTTACGTCCTGAAAGACGTTAAAAGGAGAATGAGTCTTAAAGGCGCAAAATTTATTTGCAGATGCAGAAGAGGACATGAGGAAGACAAAACACTGCTTGGATTTGCTCGATTCACGCCTTTGAGCGATACAAATATTGTACTCTGTGTGCGATTTTCCAGACAGGAACTACACTGCGTGCCTCCTATACTTCTTTTTGAAATGAAAAGAGGAATTACTGAAGATGACATCAAAGAAAGAAATTTGGGCAAAAATATTTACATGGAAGATGCAAGTGTTGATGCAGGAGTGTTCCTCTATTATCTTCAATACCTCACTTATGGAGGTCTGAAAAATAGAGAGCAAGCGGAAATGGCATACGTGGCGTTACAAGAATATATTATTGAGCATGAGCAAGATATGTATCATACTGAGACAGGCTTGAATCTGCTCGGCCATTGCGCAGAGATGGAATGTGACTTTGAGATGGCAGCTGATATGTTTAGGAAGTCCGTCGAAATATTCCCAACTAATAACGCAGCACACTGGCACATATTAAGATGCAGTGATAGATACTCTCTAATTAAATATCAAATTTGAATTGTATAAAAACACAGTGTGATGAGTCGGCAGAGAATTGTGCTGAACGTTTTAGGCATTTCATTTCATCGATACTTCGAAGCGTTGACCTCACACGAATGAATAACGGAAACACATGTTATAAGATATACAATATAAAGAAGTGAAGCATCACCATCAGCGTTGTGAAATTTCATCCTGTAAATATACCAGATATTTTGAAAAGCCGTACACGAGTGGGAACCACAAAGAATCTTAAGTTTTATAGTAAAAGCAATATTTTACTTACATTTAAGCCGTATATAAGTGGAAAATAAAAATATCAAACATTATTTGTATTCTTGAAGACTTAAGTGCATTTTGAGGAAGACAATCTTAAATATAATTTGATATGAAATAAAATTGTGAGCATGTTATAAGTTAAGAAGGATTCCCCGATGCTATTTATAGTGCCATAAATGATGACAAATACAGCGTGAACACTTAAAGCAACACAACCATTGTCATTTCGCAGTGGGACTGTTAAAGAGTGGTCTCCAAACTTTAATAAGAATGACAATTTATTGTTAGTTGATATAATGGGTGAGCGCAGTTGCGGAATTTTCGCGTCACACATTTCAAGCTCACACATTTTAAACAGTAAAGCATGTATGTTAGCCATGGGAGCAGTTATCGTCCATATTTGCAGTCCCAATCTTCAATTTTTCTGATTGTTTCATGCGATGTAAGCGTCGTTGAGATTCGATCTCAACATTAAAGTACTATACGACTTTCAACGACTGTTTAAGTTATTATAAAGTTTTAATTTACCAATGAAACATTATCTATAAATACGCAACGTTATTTCTAATTTAATAAAGGTATACGAATCGTGTGCTCCTTGTTGTTGGGTTACGTGCTCCTTGTTGTTGGGTTACGTGCTCCTTATTGTTGGGTTACGTGCTCCTTGTTGTTGGGTTATGTGCTCCTTGTTGTTGGGTTACGTATGGCGTTTAATACTATTATCCTTATGCAGGGATACCAGAGAATGTGGAACTGTCAGTTTCTTAAGTCATTGCTATCAGTTCCTGTAATAAATGTCACATGCACATTCTGAAATTTTATTTTTAGATACCTACGCTTAATTAGCTTCATTTTAACATAGTTGTTTACAGCTCGAACGAATAGAAAGCCTTAGGGTAATAAATACACTCAAGCCTGTTTATTTAGTTGAATCAAAAGTTGATCACTTGATAATATACCACTGCATTATCTGAATATTGTAGTGTCAAATTTGTAGTGGACATCATCTTTGTGAGGTATTTTAAAGCTTTTTATTACAAGTTGGGAATTTATTTTTGAGTTATTATGTATTAACCTAAAGCAAAGTTGATGTCCCCATCATTTAGTCGAACTCCACAATATACCGGTAATATGTTAATTATACCTTTGGTGCAACATACGGTGCCATAAAACTCTTGATCTTGCATTGGCAACTCATGTAGAGACTGTGGGACCTTGACAACTGACCAACTATGTCGGGTGAACTTAGGTTTGTAATGACATCGGTCGTCGCTCGTGAAAAAAGAAGACTGATATACATATTGATGTCCCAATCATGTAGTCATGTAGATACATACAGTTGATTATCTTCTTTTCAACATACTTAATTAAAGCTCGATTGAATAGAAAGCATTTGCCTTATTGATACACTTGAGTCTGTTTCCTAGGTTGAATCAATAGTTGATCACTATATTTTACTTTCTATATTTTTTAAGATGCACACGACATATCGATTGCTGGTTTTTCTACTTTCGAAAATATAAGAAAGAAGCACTGGTGGTATCGAATGCTGGTTTTTCTACGTAAGTTTGTGAAACATAAGGATTTGCTTTTTCTGAAGACATCGAAGGTTACAGTAAAGAGTTTTGATAATTCCATTCTGAAATCAACACATATTAGAGGAAATAACCCTAGTGTGTCATTTATTTAATTTTTATCAATTCCTATTTATTTTTATTATATTTTTATTCGTTGAAACTGTGGTTGGTTGCGGAATTATGTTGAATTTAATAGGCTTGAATAAATATATCTATTGTATTTGTACATTACGACTGTTTACACAAAAAGGGAAAAAGGGACAAGCAGGTATGCAACATTAACAAAATAAAAAAAAAGATTTGTGGAAAAAATTTGTGTAACGTTTTTCACGATCAAACATTTGGTTGCTAGTATTTATCATATTGTTTATATTTATAAGACCATAGTAAG
This sequence comes from Dreissena polymorpha, assembly GCF_020536995.1. Taxonomy (NCBI): domain Eukaryota; kingdom Metazoa; phylum Mollusca; class Bivalvia; order Myida; family Dreissenidae; genus Dreissena; species Dreissena polymorpha. The sequence continues at coordinate 116,628,238 of NC_068360.1, read as the reverse complement.
AATGTTAAAAATGTACAACACAACTTACCAGGCACAATTGCGATGCGGGAAATCACGTGGTAAGAATTGAGAAAAATGGCCGCCGATGCCTCGATTCGATCGAGAAACCGAGTTTTCAAACAGGTACATCTTCCTTACTTGTTTTTAATCGGATGACGCCTATCATGGGACCTGCCGGAAGCGGTTTTCAGCGAGTATCAACCGTTTTCCACTAGTTGGTCTAAGTGTGGAGATAAGTCATGGAATATTTCGCGATTTCCTGAACAGTCAATTGAAATTGTACACGGACTAACAATAATATAACTGTTTTCACACTAATTTTTAAGTACCATATGTTCATGTGGACGCATGTTGGTTGACAAAAAATGGATAAATCGATTGCCCATGGCAATATTTTCAAGGTAAAATTGAGTTTCGATTGGTGTTGACGATTTATATTGAGCACGCACATGGCCCTTATATAGGACAACTTCTTTCACAACCTGATATATAGGACGCACATGTCAAGGAATACCGTTTTCTCCGCCCAATAAGTCTAAAACAACCTCATATTGGCATGTTCTGCTACATGTAGCGAATAGCGATACATATCTAATGTAAAGGCACAGTAAATGTTAGTTTCGTATAAGAAATTTGCTATCTGGATCATCAAAATTATTTTATTTTCAATAGGAATTTTTATTGCTAGCCCGTTTCGGTGTAGCTGCTTTTTGTTATGGCTTGCGAGTATTTGAAAATGTTGTTTTTCCTCCAAACAGTTTTATTAATATTTTGTTTTGGATTGCTGTTTTTTGCTTGAAGAAATATCTTCAGGATAGTGTCATTTAAGTGCATGTTCAATTGTTTTTAGAACAATTTTTCATGCTAAAGGGACAAAAACATACACAGACAGGCTAACATTTTACCCAATTACTATACAGTTTGTGACCAGAACATGAAGTATGGATATGATTTGGCATTGGGAATGTATTTAAACAACTTGAAAATGCATTTTATTTCCTACCGATTGTGTACTGTGTTTTAAGATTTCAGAGGTCAATTCATCACGTATTGTTGTAAACAAGCATATTTTTCGTGTGAATATACTTAACACATTTGATGATGTAGATAAGTAGCATTCTTCGTCCCAGGTAAGTATTATCAAGAATATTTTCATTGAAATGATCGTGTTGCATAGGCCTCTTTTCAGTACTCGTTTTACATGAGCAGGATAGATGGCAGACTGTACATATAACCTCGAAGCGGGCATGAAACCCTATTGCTACAGACACCAACTCAGACACATTTCAATTCACAAGGTAACTAGTTTACAACAACAATCACCAATAAGCTTTGATCCTATAACTACATTTCAGTGGCAATATTAAGTTTAGGCCAGCGTGTTTGCAGGTAAGTTTGTATGTAGTACTTTGCTAAAAAGCTGTAAAATTATGAATCAGTACTGAAAATAAGCCATATCAGACATAGAATAACGTATAATACGTATCAAATGTTTTGGAAACGACATTTATAGTCAAGATAGCAAGATGGTTTACTATGGACTCTGAAGCTGCCATCGTTGGGACAATCAAGGGTGGGGTACATTAAAGACTCGATATCTCGATGCAAAGTTATTGAAACAAAAGTTCTTATCGGTGACCTCAAAAATGGATATAGAACAGATATAATGTGGCTCAATCAAGTCTGGTTAATTTCACTTTAAAGATTTACGCACCAGTTGTGTGACAGCTCATTTCTGGCTACTCTGACAGATATAGATAATCACGAGTAGCCTGACATTCTCAGTTACGTCCCTTGGCTTGACTACCGTTTACATTGCGCGACGGATTTTGAGGTAAATAAAACGGTTTAAATCTTGATAAGACTTTCTTCTTAATGCTGTAAATACTGTTGTCTTTATGCAAAGTGTAAATGCAGTTCCTGAACTTTATTACAATACCCTTAAATAAAAGAAAGGCACTCAAGTTTATATTTACAACGTGGCCTTCATACATGTATGGATTTAAGTAAGCGCGTTCTGAGAAAACCGGGCTTAATGCATGTGCGTAAAATGTCGCACATGCATATCAATGCTAATTTCCGCTTTTATGGTATTTTTAGTTTCAAGGAAGTCCCTCCTTACCGAAAATCAAGTTAAGGCGGAAAGTGTCGTCCCTGATTAGCCTGTGCGGACTGCACAGGCTAATCTGGGATGACACTTTACGCACATGCATTTAGCCCAGTTTTCTCAGAACAAGGCTCTTATTATTACCACATTAATGCATCACACAGTATGAATAGATGTTTTCCACACGTAGCCTTCACACTCTGAATCGTTTAGAAGTACACCGAAACAGGCTAGCAATAAAATTCCTATATCAAGTCGACATATCCACTAATTATAGACGACTAACACATGTATTATTACTGTAATTTGAATTATTAGTCATTTTAACTTTACAGAGAAATTCCCCATTCGAAAACGGTTTACTTCTACGTGTATATATCGGTTCTATCAACTTCGCAATACTTAGGTTTTCACATATTAAAGTGTTTCTATTTGTATTTATATTTATTAAGTAGCGAACCTTTGACCATAGAACAGCTAAAACACTGGTGAGCATATTTTAAGTAAATCGTTGGTCAAAGCATCTAAAGAAATCAATCTTTCGTATAACAATTGCACTGGATTATACATGCGGTATGAAATGTTACTAAATAGGTTTTAAGCTTTCCCCTTCATCTACAGAAGTATCATACTCTACCACATGCAAAATAATATACACTTAAAAAGTTTATATTACTACATCAACTTTATTATTTAATCAAGTTTGTTTCTATTTGTATTTATATTTATTTAGTAGCGAACCTTTGACCATAGAGCAGCTAAAACACTGGTGAGCATATTTTAAGTAAATCGTTGGTCAAAGCATCTAAAGAAATCAATCTTTCGTATAACAATTGCACTGGATTATACATGCGGTATGAAATGTTACTAAATAGGTTTTAAGCTTTCCCCTTCCTCTACAGAAGTATCATACTCTACCACATGCAAAATAATATACACTTAAAAAGTTAATATTACTACATCAACTTTATTATTTAATCAAGTTTGGTCAGTAAGGTTTCCAGTTGACATGATATAAAAACGTTTCATCATGGAATATATTTACGGAGTTCATTGGCCTGAGGTATTTCCCGTATATTGGCCAGGGAAACCCATGCGCGTCATACTACTCATGTAATTCAGGTCACACATGTCAATGAAACGATAGAGCACGTACAACATCATTTATCATTCTATTCGTCAACAGCATTAAACATACATGTTCAATTTATAAGTATTTTTACATAGTTTAAAATGCAATTTATTTTATAGAAAAGTTTTCACAACTATGTTTATTGCGTCTATTAGAAACAATACAAATATAAGTAAACGGATTCATAATTGTTGTTCACCATGCCATTTGTTTACTTAATTACCTCCTTTATGACGATCATTGTAATGTGCATGTGTGCACCGGTCAAAACTTCCTTTATGAAGATCATGTTCAGATTTGCTTGTTCCGCTCAAGGTTATTTCTATAGACCTTTTGTTGCTCGCCGTGCCATTATCCTTTATATCTTTCGTACCTCCTATTTTCGCTAGTTTTCAAAATGTGCAAAGATTAAATTACATAAATTCAATGTGTTCAAAATTCTAGAGACTGCATATTTAGCAAATACAGCCGAGTTCTAAAGTCGACCATATTTAAGAAAATTTAAAAAGTGTGTGAAGAACAATAGCAGACGTATTTCACTTATCGATATTGAATGAAGATATAATAGAATGGTCAGGGTGTAACTTTCAGTTTTATTTAGTTAGACGTTATCAAAAGACACTTATTTCAAGATGCGATTCATATCGACTTTATTCGTTGTTTTTATCCTTTTAACAGGTAAAATAACATTAAATTGCTGTCCTGTATCCAGTATATGTTTGAATATAATTTTAGTAAGTTATTAAATACGTGGTTGCTGATAAATAAACTGGTTTAATTCTTGCACGGTTTGCACACATATCTATACGTTAACTTAAAGGGGACGTCCAACAGATTGGTAAATTGACAAAATTATAAAAACATGTTTCAGAATTTTCGTTGTTGTTATGATATTATTGAGTAAAACGTAAAACTGACCATTTTTATTTTTATTGATTTTTATGTCAAATGTTTAAATGTATCAATATAAAGCATTTAATGACATGCTTCAATACATGCCAAAATCTGTTGAACGGCCCCTTTAATTACATTTTGCTTTGTAGACTCGCGCGGCATTTTTGGGGGGAGTAGAACGACAACAACAAATGTCAATTATCTAACAACAACGCCAAAAACTAAGTCAACAACGCCAGCGACTACGCCTACAACGCAAACGACTCTTACCACAACGCCAACGACAAGGACTACAACACCAACGACTACAACGCCAACAATAAGGACTACAACGCAAACGACAAGGACTACAACGCCAACGATTACGACTACAACGCAAACGACTACGACTAAAACGCCAACGACTACGACTTCAACGCCAACGACTACGACTTCAACGCCAACAATAAGGACTACAACGCCAACGACAAGGACTACAACGCCAACAATAAGGACTACAACGCCAACGACAAGGACTATAATGCTTACGACAGGTACTACAACGCCCACGACAAGGACAACAACGTCAGCGACTAGGACTACTACGTCAACGACGATGACTACAACGCAAACGACAAAGACTACAACGCCAACGACTACAACGCCAGCCACTACTACGACTACAACGCCAACAACAAGGACTACAGCGCCAACGACTACGACTACAACGCCAACGATAAGGGCTATAATGCCAACGACAGTGACTACAACGCCCACGACAAGGACAACAACGCCAACGACGAAAACTACAACACCAACCACAAGGACTACAACGACAACGACTACAACGCCAACGACAACGACTATAACGCAAACGCCAAAAACAGGGACTGCAACGCCAACCACAAGGACTACATTGCCACTGACTACGACTACACTGCTAAAGACTACGATATCAACGCCAACTACAAGGACTACAACGTCAACGACAAAGACTGCAACGCCAACTATAAGCACTACAACGCAAACGACTACGACTACAACGCCAACGACTACGACAAAAACGCCAACGACAAAAACTACAACACCAACGAATACAACTACAACGCCAACGACTACAACTACAACGCCAACCACAATGACTACTTCGCAAACGACTACGACTACAACGCCAACGACAAGAACTACAACGCCAACGACTACAACGCCAACGACAAGGACTACCACGACAACAACTAGGGCTACAACACCAACGACTACGTCTACAACACCAACAACTACAACTGCAACGCCAACTACAAGAACTACAAAGCCAACGACTACGACAACAACGCCAACGACAAAAACTACAACACCAACGACTACAACTACAACGCCCGACTACGACAACACCACAAACGACTATTATAACAACGCCAACGACAAGGACTACAACGCCAACGACAAGGACTACAACTCAAACGACAAGCACTACAAAGCCAATGACGACAACGCCAACGACTACGCCAACAACGCCAACGACAAGGACTACAACGCCAACGACAAGGACTACAGCGCCAACGACTTCGACTTCAACGCCAATGACTACGACAACAACGCCAACGACTACGACAACAACGACAAAGACTATAACACCAACGACAAGGTCCACAACGCTAACGACTTTAACGCCAACGACAAGGACTACAACGCCAACGACAAGGACTTCAACGACTACAACGCCAACGACAAGGACTACAAAGCCAACAACTACAACTACAACGCCAACAACAAGGACTATAACGCAAACGACAAGCACTACAACTCCAACAACTACGACTACAACGATAACGACAATGACTACAACGCCAACGACAAGGATTACAACGACAACGACCAGAACTACAACGCCAACGACTAGGACTACATCGTCAACGACTAGGGCTACATCGCCAACGACATGGATTACAAAATGTGAGAATCCTTTCAATTATGATACTGTTTAATTACCTACTGATTTAATATTCACCATAGTGAAAATAATTGCATCATTGACAAAGGTTACAAAATGTAAAATAAATCCCATAAACCTTTTGCCTTTATATTTAGCACAGAATGAGCTGAGAGTAGAGTTGGTTAATGGACCTAACAACCAATCTGGTCTTGTTGAACTTGTAATCGGTGATGTAAGAGGTACTGTGTGTGACGATGGATGGGACGACGACGAGGTCATTTGCAAAATGCTCGGATATGGCTTAGTTAAATGTATCAATTGACAACTGACAGCCAGTTTATGTAATTAAGTAATTGTGTTGCTGAGAAAACAATGCAATTAATTCGTATGAAAACTACTTACCAATAACTTTCGATTTTTAATGCAGTTTTGGAATAACCGTTGTGTGTGTGGAAGGGAAAAAGGCAAATAATACATTCATGTGCAGTTTACCATAGTGATATTTCCTAACGTGTTAAAATACAATTGAACTACAAAGCAAATGTTTATCTGTAGGTCATTTGCTTGTTATATGAAATCCCTTCCATTTTGTATCAATCGGTGCATTTACAATTATGTAAACTGTGTATGTTTTGCATGGTATTTAAGTTAGTAACTTATAATAATACGTATACTTTTTACAGTGATGGGAAAGCGCTTAGTGAAGCCTACTATGGTCAGGGCAGTTCACGTATTCTTCTGGATGATGTACAATGTAACGGAACTGAATCATCCATCATGGCATGCCGCCATTCTGGTCTTGGGTTTCATAACTGTGGGTACCATGACGATGCATCAGTTATATGCATTCCTAAGAAAGCATGTGGTGAGTAGTTACCAAGCTCACTTCAGGAATAATCATTTAACAAGATTACCAATACTCGTATATGGTGGAGATGCTGGTGTAATCTATAGCCCGAAGAAAGCCACTATGGAATGTCTTGAGCCATCACCACGCGATACCAATTAACATTTTGTATATTGTCATCAATTAAACAAGAAATGTTGATTTTTACAGACCAATGAAGTTGTGGTGTTGATTGTTGTGCCTTGATATAATACAACAGGCCGACGATAGTCGATATTGTGACTTCTCTCGTGTTCTAGGGTGAAGTCCATTTTTTCATACTTTACACGTTTCATTCTGCTTAAAGAACTATAATAAGATACTCTTATTCAGTATTATTATATGTTGTGTGAAAAAATATTACACTTGACCATGTTTTCAAAAGTGTAATATTAATAGCCTAAAAGCAACTAAAAATAAGTATAATCTTTAATAAATTATCAATTAATTCAAAATATATTCAAAAACTCGGGTGTATTATCATCTTGACGTTAATTTACACAGCCGAGCCATAAACTGGTAGAAACTCAGGAAAGTAGTATACATGCAAGCAAATATTATTTTCTACAATACCTATACTCATAGTTTTCATTTGCTTAACTTAAAAAGTAAGACAACAATGCATACTTCCACTGTCAGAAAATTTAAAATTTTACGTTGCATCTTTACCGAATAATTCTAGGTTAAATGTAATAAGAGTCGGCTATGGCGAATAAATAAACAAAAAAGTTGTGTTCGGGTGTAAATAAATGTAAGCTTCTAGGTATTCGACCTCTGGAACATTATTCAAGACAAAAACGGCATTAAGATCATCGGATAATTGGTGGTGAAGAGGCAGAAGAGGGCTCCTATCCATGGCAAGCTGGAATTCAAAATCTAAACAGAATTTTGAGTACACACCAATTCTACAAACACTTGTGTGGCGGGACCATTTTGAACGACCGTTGGATACTTAGCGCCGCACACTGTTTTCGGTATTGCATTTATGAATTTGTGATTGCAACGTTGAAATAAGACGATCAACGTCTTCGATTTGACATAATATAAATCATCGATTTGATATAATAATATAATCATGAACGTATTCTTTTCACGATGTAAACAGCAGAGCACAATGTCTTTATTCAATATGTCTGGTTTAATATCAACATTTAATTATTAATGCCATGTTAATCACCGTTAATTCATTTGAGAAAAATATATGTCAACAATTTTACTAATTTTAGATACAGACACAAAGATGACATTAGGGTTTCTACTGGTGACCACGACCTTTTGAAAAATGATACCTTTGAAGAACATTTCAAGTTGGAGCTCCTTATTAAACATCCTTTTTTTATTCAATATCATACATTCAATGTAAACATGTTTATGATCATACAACATAGTGATTGTTCAAAGCAATACAGTTCAGACATGTTATACAAGATATGCTAATATATATTTTTTTAGAGAGAAAATAAAAGACCAACAGAGGAATAGTTATGAAAAATGATGAGTTGTATAAAGTCGGAAGAAAGCATACTGGACTTGTGTGTTTTGTTGTATATTCACAATGATCTTGTCAGATTGAAAAAGAAACAAAAAACAAAAACAAAAAAACATTCGTATTATACATGTGAGTATGATGCTTCGTAGTGACACGAATTTAATAAGTAAGTTCGTACTTAATGTGTATGTTATGAAGCTTAATGTTCAAAATTCGAACTAGCTAATAAGTAACATTTTTGTTTGTAATCTTTTGAATGGTTTGTTTGAGGGTTAAGGCTTTTAAACCATATGCTTATGTCTTCCAAAACATATACATATTATTAGATTTATTCGTTGATTGAAAATAATATTTTAAGTCTAATGTCTTTCGCCATTTCAATAGTGAATTAATTGAAATCTAAATTAGCATGGAGAGTTGTTACTTATTCAGTTATATTTATAATATGTAAAATATCGAAACCTACATTTTATAATTTAGATGCGCATTTATATATTTTGTTTCGCTTGAGCTTGTGCTTTCATGTGTAGATCCTTCCTACGATTATGACGTGGCCCTGATAAAAGTGAAACTAAACAATGGGTTTGGTATACAGTTTAATGAAGTACAGTCTGCCGGGTGCTAGCCTGCATTACAAGACTTAACTAACGTGCCACATTTCTGGATGGGAAAAACATCAATTAATGATACCGCAGGTACATCATTGCTGCAATATGGTTGTCTAGTTATCGTATAGGAATGAGACAAATGCGCTTTTTCGAGGTTCTCAATCTCTTCACTAAAAGTATATATCGATGACAATACACAACAACAAATTGATGATGTTGTCGTCACGTAACTTTCCGCAAAAATATCAATGTTTCCTAACAATTGTATTTTGAGATATGTCATTTAATTTTGTGGCATTATTTATTTATATATTTATATGAACGAACGTTGGATTCATGTTGATGAACATGTTGAGAAAACTGTCTACTTTTAAAGTTCGTTCATGCGAACATGAGTACCAAAATGCAACAAAAATGCACGTTGCGCATTATAAATTACTAACAAACGGATTCAAATATATTTATGGATGAGACTCTCTAAAGATTTTATGTGGTTAGTTTGTAAAGTGTTTTATACATTTATAAAACACACTCATATCCAAATAATGGAGAAACATCGAAAGATATATATTAATCAAGGTATCGAGTAATTTATGTTTTTACTGATTATATCCATAGACAAACGCTTGCCCCGGCGTTTGGGACATATTTTTACGGAATGAGAATCTGTCGTGCCGACCGAAACAATTCTTTATATAATAACGTCGACTTGCTTGTATACTATTTGTTTCTACTTCATAATACTTTAACCCATTTATGCCTCGCGTCTAGAAAAAAGGCCTTGGAAAACAGCATTGATCTTGATGAGACGCCGCATGATGCGGCGTCTCATCAGGGTCTGCGCTTTTTGCTTAAAGGAATTTATGTAAGAAATATTCTAAATATAGAAATAAATATACTAGACATCCCTAATTTTGGAAATAAATTGATTCAATTTAGAAGGATGAAAGATTCCACTAGGCATAAATGGTTTAAATGAACATTTTTAAATGTGCCGGTAATAGAAAACCATACTTGCTGATTTAACTACATAAACCAAAGCACACACTATATGTCTATGAAATCAAAATAATAAACTCTTATAAAAGCAGACGTTTTTCATTATTTTCTCATCTATAAATTGCACATTTGTTGACATCTGTCACGCTATTAATTAAGTCTTAGAGTAATCTATATTCATATATAAAATATGGATGTAAAGTCATGTATCTTATACATAAGTTTTACCTCTAAATGTGCGTTTGTGTTTGAAACACGTGCATAATTATTGTGTTGTTTGATTGTTTGTGAGGATTTTGTTTGTTATATAGGTAAAATTTACTGATTGAGCCGATGCTCCTCTTTTTTATTTACATTTGTAAATTTGTATTTGGATTGTGTTGTTGTTCTGCATTGTCAACGCATTTTATATGCAGCAAATATACAACGGTTAATTCACGATAATCAGTTAGGAGCTAGTAATAAAGTCTGATCAAGAAATATTTTGACACATTCGTTAAATGGTCATTCTTTAGATTAAAATAACAAATATTGATTTAAACTTAAATAATTTATTCCAATATATATAAAGTAAATGTCACAATATTGGATCTCCAGGTACGACTGTACTGCATGCAGCCGAGGTTCGTTTAATTGATGATATTGCCTGCGTGATGGGCGTAACATCCTTTGGTCGGGGCTGTGCTCTACCAGGTTACCCTGGCGTCTATGCAAAAGTTGCAGCTTTACAGCCTTGGATTGAGACCACGATGGCGTCGAATCCTTAAAGACAAATCTGCACAATTGGTGTACATAAAAGTAGTTTTCGAGGACGAAATTTTACAGTATGTTAAACAAATTGAATTGAATGCATAATCAAATCACGTGTTTTTGTTTATCGTGTTCTTAAACAAACATACTCGTTTTATAGATAGACGTTCATATGTAACCAGATAGGAAGCCGCAGGTGTTTTTTTTCTTTATAGATACAAAACTATTCTTGTCCAGTTTGTGTTTTCAAGGGCAAATAATAAAAGTTTATTGTGTTAAACTATTGTAATGCTCATTATCAATCCGAAACGACTATTATGTATAGAAAACGCATTCTATTAGATGTCGTGTTCTTGTATGTGTACATGCTCCAATCCGAAAATAAACGAAAATTTAAACCATAACGATTAAGTATAAGCAAACTACGCAAAATAGCTGATAATTTTCATTAAAAACAAATCATCATTGTATACACGCAAAAAGATATCACGAACTTTATTTGTACAGCTTAATACAATATAGTTAGCATTTCAATTACATTGTGATTTGCAAGGTCATTACATAATTGAAATCATTTTCAAATTGACTTCATGCATCGGGCTTATAAATTATTTCTTTGCTATTAAACCCTTGTTATATACATATTATTATCGATTGTGCGTGGTAAGAATAAATATGGAAGCATCAAATATTTCAATCATGGTTTAACATTAATATAAAGTTGATTTTATAAAAATCAGATATGTAATTCTGTTATATGGATCAAATATCCCTAACAATCATACGTGCAAATTTCATTTTTTAATTGTAATGATTTGAGTCATTACATTAAATTGTGTTGATATACCATATGATATTGAAGCAAAATGTTAATGTTTACATGGTTAAACCATACATTATTCAAACAAAAATTAGGAATGTTTAGTTGTGATCCATGGGATGCAAATGTATTAGCCATACACGTAATTGATTTGAAAACAAAGTCATTTAATACCCCCAAGTTGTTAAATTTTCGTATAAAGGTCTAATAATTGTTTCATACCTTCAAGACGAATGAGAGTTGTTTATTGATACATTAATAATTATTATCAAACTTCCAACATTCTTTCTTGAAATTTTATTACCCCATTACCGTTTTTACCGAGCAACCGAAAATGCCTCAACAAGCCTTTAGCTTGCAGCATTATCAAATCATGAAGCTCAAAAGCGTTTCAATCAGCCGTAGGTTATTGATACGATGGAGCTAAAATAATTATGTTTAATCGTAAACTATCAAACTATTATAAGAATCGTCTAATATATTTCATGATATATCACCTGATCAAAACAGGTAGCTGTTTAGCACCAATTCACAATACAGTAAACCCAATTATAAAAGGGTGGCGAAACAGAATAATGAATTTCTTGACCATCTTAAAAACAATTTACACTATTATTTTACACAATTATACATATGTAAATGTTTGCACTTGACTATTCGTGCTTCGGAACAACAGTCACAATCGACTCATAACAGAACTTTTGTCAACCCTGAACAAGATAATCAATTTTAAATTATCGTTGATAATTTAGAGGGTTGGGGGTCACCATGCTGGTGCTTTGGCGGTTTGCGTTTCAAGTCCCGCACACGTTAAGAGTTCCTAAACGGCTTCAAATACAACATTGTCCTGGTAAAACGCAGGAAGTTCCCGCCGTCGTTCTAATGTTAATGGGTGAATTGGTGTGTTGGGTATCTTATTTCGAGTTTCAAATAAAGAGTCTTTACCAAATAAAAATGATTCCTATATTTAAAACAAACGAACTACCGCGAATATAGTTGGAATACACGACATATTATTTTTTTCGAACAAGACTCGTAAAATCAAATTATAGAATAAATGTAGATAGCTTAATTATCGAGGATCGATAAGCCCAATGTATTACTTAATTAAGAATAATGTACTTTAGATAATAACCCATACATTTACAAAAAAAATATATGACCGCTTTCATTTAAAATCTTTATTTTTGCATAACCTGTAGATAGAAAGTTATTGTCAGGTAATAAGTAAATGTAGTCCTATTCAGCAACGTAGGTATTTTATACGGTGTTCAAACATTCGTTTTTCAAGAGGCTTTCCCAATACCAAATAGTAATAGCATTAACGTGTATAACCTCTTTAACATACTGACCACAGTAGTAGTAGTTGGCTGCATTGATTCTCTCGACATAGCGATTAATTTGTTTGAACTAAATATTTGACCAGGAAATTTCGCCTCACATATCTTGAATATATTTTTTAATAATGTGTACTGTGTTTATTACAAAACTGTTTTGGAGATATGTTTTGTGAAATGGGTTCTAGAACATACAATCAACTCGAATTTAAATGCGAAACTAATTTTTTGCTGCAGGGTCTAATCTCACGCCTTCCTAAATTCACGACCACGTTTGTTTGTCTGAATCAAAAGAGGCACATTTGTTAACACAACAAACATTCATTCCTCTTGATCTGGTGGATTTTCAATATTTAATAATGTTGTTACCAACTTATCTATAAATGTAAAAAATGTAACACGAGAGAAACCGATGTTCCTGACTAATAGACCCCGTATTTTGTCAATAATGATTAAATCAGATAATCGCGGTTTTTGTTATTCATCTTTGTTGCAGTGGACTCTCCCATCCTTCTAAATTGGATCAATTTATTAAAAAAATTAGGGATGTCTAGTATATTTATTTCTATATTTAGAATATTTCTTACAGAAATTCCTTTCAGCAAACAGCGCAGACCCTGATGAGACGCCGCATCATGCGGCGTCTCATCTGGGTCTACGCTGTTTGCCAAGGCTTTTTTTTCTAGACGCTGGACATAAATGGGTTAAGCTGTTTTTATCTTAACGTTTGAATTAAAAAAAACACCGTTTATTATGCCTGTAAGTATTGTTTTAGAATTATTCAATTAAGAAAAAGTTGCTTTTTGCTTTTTTATCCACGCAAGGCATTTGATACGTAGTAGTGCAACACATTAAACTATTTAAAAAATCAGATCTGCATATAAATATATTAGTTCGAATAGAACAAAGATTATAAGCTTCAAATTTGATCTAACATAGCGCTTTTCTTGTAGCATCTTTGCATATTGAAGAAACAATGCAATGGTCGTAATGATTGGATATCAACGAGTTTATCTCGCAAGACTATACTATGTCTCGACAATCTTGTTTCCACAGTTGAAAGCATTTTGGACTGCCTCTTTCTTTCAAAAACAGGAAGAAATAATATGAGCACCTATAATATTTGTATGGTCGTTTGTAATGTAAGAGATAGTACATTTGAAAGTCATTCGTCATCTAGAAACGACGCGCGTATGGGTGTTTGTGACAAGACATGATGATCGTCGTGTACAATTTAGCGTTATTTAATGGAGTCACACACGCTCAAGGTCAAATTGTTTAATTGTTTTTCATTTTATTTTAATTAACATGTATGTATTAGATTTGCATTGACTGTGCAAAGTCAGTGTTTATTGTTTTCATGTTAAATTTCTGCTCGTTGCGATTCGTGATTTAAATGTTTGAATAATTTAAAATTACGCCTTATCTGCATAAAAGCCTACGGAAAATATGCCATATTTAGGCTTTTTTTAGACAGTTTCTACATCTATGAAATGCAAAAAAAATCAAATGCAAATATCATAATTACAACGTGATGAGTATAAAACTACAGTTTTAATAAAGGGCGCAACGAGCTTTAAATAGTTGGCGTACACATTTCGTTTCCGTTGCCAACTTGGTACAACGTTTACAATCGCGTCAAGCAATAACGTAATTTAATTTTTTACGAACGAAAGACGACGTCGTTTTAATGTATGCCATACAACAATGTCATTTTGCCACATGATGATAAAAAAGTAGTATGTTCGTGAACTTTCATGTTTTAATGTGCATACGTAGTGTGCCCATAGGGAAATCAAACACATTTCATGTGAGAGGATCAACATGAGGCTTATTAATTAAAAAGCAAATATTTGCAATTGTTTGATGTTGCCTTTGTATAAGTGCAATTAAGTAACAAATGTGTTGGCATTACAATTATATCAAATACTATATAAATATGATGAACTTTATAATCGTTTACACTGAAGTGAAAGTATATGCTAATTCACAAAATATCCACATTTAACATCTGCCAACGTTTCTCGACAGGTTAAAATGCTTGAACAATAAAACAATATGTATTTATCATAACTCATGAACAAATACGTAAAAACTATCACACCGAGAGAGAGACAGAGAGTAGAGAGAGACAGCCTATAGAGAGAGAAAGAAAGAGAGAGAGGGAGAGAGAGCTGAGATGCGGAGAGATAGAGATAGAGAGAGAGAGAGGAGAGAGAGAAGAGAACAACAGAAGCATGAAGATATAGAGATATATATATAGAGGGTAGAGAGTAGAACGATAAGCTCTCTCGCGATCTCGATATCTATCGAGAATCTATCTGCTATCTAAAAGCGTGCTCGCTCTCGCTCTGCTCTCTCTATCTCGCTCTCGCTCCTCTCTCTCCTCTCTCTCTCCTCATCTCTCTCTCGCTCCTTCTCCTCCGCTCCGTATCTCTCGCTCTCTCTCTCTCCTCCCCTCTCGCCCACTCACACTCATATTTTCATCTCTCTGACCTACGAGAGAGAGGGGGAGAGAGCGAGATAGAGGACAAATGCTTATTTATTTATAATTGCTTTGTCTTATTTTTTATGTTTTGCTATACTTTGCTTTTGACACTTCATTTGCGTTACACGTGTTCGGTATATTGTAATATTTTATGTTTATTACCTTGACTGCTTGTTATGTGTATCAAGTTTATTTTTAGTAATGTTTATGCATGCAACATAACCGAAACTATATTCTTTTATTGTTTGTTTAATGTATGAACACATTTTTGTTTTATCTATCTGTTTTTGTAACTATCGTTAGCGGCATTTGTACTTTTTTCTGAATGATATTTGGGTAATTTAGATTTACAGCTTCACTTTATATACTATGTATTTTGTGTGCGCCTGTTTAAACTATCTGATTATTCGAATATAGAATCATTTAAGACCGATTTCCAAGATATGAGTTTGTATTCTAATACACTTACGGAAGCGTATTATGAGGCGTGATCCGGTTAACCGTTACATGAATTAAAATCTTTATTCGTAAATACATCAATAAATAATTGACGTAACTAGTTAAGATCAGATGGCGCTGCCTGTTTTTCGCTGTTATAAAATGTATTTTCCTTAATGAAAGGACACTAGTGTGTACGTGAGTCTCAACAAAGATCATAAACTGGAGGTCATGAATTGCTTAATTTCAGCAGTGCCAGATTATGTCACATAAAGAAATGCCGATTAATCCCGAAGACGTCATTTGGGTTTTCCCGTGTTTATTTAAAAGCTCAATTTCCACAAATTCTATTGTTTTATAATGGCAAAGTTAAGCTCTGCATCGTTATAGTTCACCACAAAATTAAACTTGATTACCCGATAGTGCTGTTCCTATTGGTTTGTTTTTGGAAGCGATTTACCAGTCAAGCGTTAGTTTCTGAGGATAAGTTGGAAATATAAAGACTTCCTCGTAATTTATTGTCAAAGTAAAGTGGCGTTTGCGTTAAACTAGCCAATTATATAATATGGTCATTAACAAATAAAGATACCCGCATATTGATTGAACAACAATTGGGTTTAAATATTTCTTCAAATATTTTTAATAATAAGTTAGGGTCACAATTTGTGTCATAGTTTGATGGGATTTGGCAAACTGATGCATACATGCAGAAAAGGGCCCGGAAAAAAAAAGTTATATTTATCACAGGCAGATTAAACAGACGACAATTATACTCATTATCCCCAAATCAATTAAGGAAGAAGGAGAGCTAGTGCATGAATTGTGACGTAATTACGTATTGTTCGTGGACAACACACAGTAACAAACACAGTTAATTTCTGTTTTCATCGCGATTTATTTCTGTTGAATATTTTCAAATACAACGCTTGCTAATGTTCGTGAAATACAATATTACAGCGCGGCGGCCAATATGGCCGCCACTTCAAGAAAACGTGATAGATCTAACCGCAGAATCTTAATTAATCTCCTTTCTACATCAACATCTCGTTTTATATTGAAATACTCAAACGCATAAAAATAATGATATTCCTTATAACATATTTGATTGGTCAAAGCGTTTCATTGACTACTTGTTGATTTCTTATTGGTTTGGTCATAGAGTTCCTTTGCTATTTGATTGGTTGACCGCTAAAATACTGTTCTGACATGACACGCCCCGGGAATGGTGCACGTGTTTACCCACTTATCGGTTCTGGTGATAGTAATGTTTCATTGTAATCGTCCTACCAATGGATGTGAAGAGATAATTCACTAAGTAAAGCTTAAGATTTCGTAATCGTCGGTACTTGCACAGTTCAATGGATTTAATAAATAACTTAATCTGGTTAAATACACATTGCTGAATAACAGATTCGTTCGTATAGAGTATCTTATCTTTGACCTTTAACTTGTTGATTTAGCCTACTTTAACAATGAATGTAAATGTATGTCTGGTTGCTACTTGCACACAAAGATTTATTATTAAATTTTCAAACTTTAGTTATGTTAATACTATTTTTAACATTCAGATATTTTCTTTATAGAACTCTATTATTATTTAACATTATATGCTGTTACGTTACAGAATGAACCGAAACAAAAAATCGTTTCCATATTATCAGATTAACGATGCGTTCCTGTAATTAGTTCATAATTGTGACTCCACACGTTCACGTTTTCATTTTCGGACAGTTTTGTCGAGCTCAGTTTGTCCTTTAAACGGAATTTAAATGTAGCACACGACCGTTAGACGTGATCATGGATTGGCATAGAAAACGTCAAGTTTGATCAGTGTAAACGGAAATTCATCCTTTGTGCCGAGTTTATTAACTATTGTTTGTTTTCTGTTGTGTTTATTGTTTTATGCATTTGTGAGTTTGCTTTGAATAACAACGTAGGTTATTTGTTATGAAGTAATTCGTTTTGGCGAAGTCATCGTCTGTAGCTTTTTATTATAAACATGAAGCGTAATATATACAGGAATATACAGTAGAATATCGTTTTTTCGAACAAAGTTAACTTGAATTCCTTATTATTTCGATGTAATCGTTCGGTCGAGATATTATTATTATTATTATTATTATTATTATTATATATTTTTTATATTGTATATTTGTTATTGTTTTAATCCAAAATGTTAATGTGTGCTATCGAATGACATGATCACGCCTGTTACTTAAAACTAAAGTTTTATCTTTCCTTTAGATTTTACATTTAAGTTAATGTGAAAATTTTAAGAATAACCAGTTTTCACACAAAAGTGAACTTTTGTTTATTATCATAATGTGAAACATCAATAAAGTAATACAATAACGTATATTTTAACACAATGTAAATGATAACATGACGTGTCCATTAAATTAAAGACGACGTACACATTAACAAGTATTATTAGCTTAACCGAGCTTTGTCCCATTCGAAAACAGTTTTTTTCCCGACATGAGCTTATCGGTTCAATCAACTTTGAAATAACACGGATTTTACACAAACTAATGTTTTGATGCATATTTATGTTTATTACGAATCGAACCATCAGCCTTAGGGCAGCACTAACACTGGTAACCCTTATTTTCAAATTGTTGAATATTAAAACTGAATAAGTCAAACATTCGTTTTAACATTTGACCTCATTCAAGAGAAAGTGTATTACTTTATAAATGCAGTTTGAAGTGTAAACACGAGGATTTTAAGCATTACCATTCCACTCTAGAGGCATCATATTCTATCGCAAGAAAAATTACATTACACAAGTTCTTAACGATCCATAAACTGCACTTTTGGATCGATTTATGTCGGTAAGGTTTCAAACTGGTTATATATAAAAACGTTCCGTCGTTGAATATATTTAACAAATGCATATGCTTTAGATATTGTCTGTTTATTGGTCTTGGAAACTCATGTGTATCATACTATATATAAGATGGAGCACGCAAATATCAATTAAACGTAAGAAAACCAAAAATGAACATGGATCATCGTCAATAACCATTCAAATACAATTTTAATGTATACGAATGTGTGCATAGTTTATTATGTTATTTATTCTTTAAAAATATATGGTATAACTGTGTTTTTGCATCTGTTAGAAACAATTGCGATATAACTAAGATAATTTATTATTGTTGTACACCGTGTCAGTATCATTTTTTTAGATCATCACGTCCTTTATTAAGGTCATAGTCGTGTGGGAAAATGAAGGGGATTCGTGTGAAAATGAAGGTGATTCGTGCATCCGGCGGGAAAAGTAGTAGTAGTAGTGGAAGCAGTAGTAGTAGTAGTAGTAGTAGTTGTTGTTGGCGTTGTTGTTGTAGTAGTAGAAGTAGTAGTAGTATATGGTTTTTGTATATTTGCATTTCCTTCAGCTTGGCCGTTCGTTGGCTGTACCGGTTTCCTATATTTAAAATAAAGGTTTTAGGGCAGCATGTTTCAGAATATTTTTCTTTATTACACATATTAAATAATAATGACGTCAATAATACTACTACTTCTACTGCTACTACTTCTTCTACTACTACTACTACTACTACTACTACTACTACTACTACTTCTACTACTACAACAACAACGCCAACAACAACTACTACTACTACTACTGCTAACACTACTACTACTACTACTACTACAACTACTTCTACTACGATTACTACTTCTACTAGTATTACTACTACTACTACTACTACTAATGCTACCACTACTACTACTACTACTACAACTACTTCTACTACGACTACTACTTCTACTAGTATTACTACTACTACTACTACTACTACTACTATTACTACCACTACTGATGCTACCTCAAGTACTACTAAGCTACTACTACTACTACTACTACTACTACTTCTACTACTACAACAACAACGCCAACAACAACAACTACTACTACTACTACTACTACTGCTACCACTACTACTACTACTACTATAACTACTTCTACTACGACTACTACTTGTACTAGTATTACTACTACTACTACTACTACTACTACTACTACTACTACTTCTATGTTACTACTACTTATACAACTACTCCACCCCCTCCTCCTCCTCCTCCTACTACTACTACTACTACTACTCCTTCTACTTCTACTACTACCACTACTACAGCTGCTGCTACTATAACTACTCTACTACTACTACTACTACGACTACTACTACTACTACTACTACTACTACTACTACTACTACTACTACTACTACTACTACTACTACTACTTACTACTACTACTACTACTACTACTTACTACTACTACTACTACTACTACTACTACTACTACTACGACTTCTACTACCACTACTACTACTACTACAACTACTACTACTACTACTACTACTACTACTACTACTACTACTTCTACTACTACTACTACTACTACTACTACTACTACTACTACTACTACTACTACTACTACTACTACTACTACTACTACTACTACTACTACTACTACTACTACTACTACTACTACTACTACTACTACTACTACTACTACTACTACTACTACTACTACTACTACTACTACTACTACTACTACTACTACTACTACTACTACTACTACTACTACTACTACTACTACTACTACTACTACTACTACTACTACTACTACTGCTGCTACTAATTATACTACTACTACCGACACCACCACTACTACTACTACTACTACTACTACTACTACTACAATTACTACTACTACTACTACTACTACTACTACTACAACTACTACTGCTACTATTTCTACAACTACTACTACTACTACTACTACTTCTACTACTACGACGACTACTACTACGACTACTACTACTTCCTTTTTTACTGCTAATACTTCAGCTACTACTACTATATCAATACACAGGTTACTCACTTCCACAATACTCGAGCTATTAAGACAGTGATCACCGCAAGCACCGCTACTGGCAAAATGACGGCTAAGCAGACAATGAGTGTTAAGTTATTTTCATCCGTATTTGTACTTCCTGTGAAAACATCAAATTCCTATTTAAAATATTGGTAGTTTTTTTGCGTGTTTTTCTTCATGACAAGAACACGATATAGTGGCATTTATTGTTTGGATTGAAATACACTTTTATCAGTATAATTCGATATGAGACAATAATTAACGAAATGTTCTTTTAAATACCGGTTTGTGTTTTTGTAGTTGTAGTCGTTGATGTAGTCGTCGTTGATGTTGTACATGGTAAAGACGAATCTGTAAGCAAATAAATAATGGATAGTTCATGTTCATTTACATTATAGGCTGTGTTGATAAGAAGAGTAAAAGTACGGAAAAGTTATTGTCTGCAGTCGTGTTAGCAAAGTTAAGACGTATTTGCACATTTTCACTTGTTTAAAAGCCCACTAATACTCAAAATCAACAAATATTTCGAACACTTTTTCGAAAAATAAAGTTAACTTATAATAAATCAAAGTTCCGTATAACAATAGCCAGAATTGTAACGCTAGATGTTGTCTGGTTACATAGAGTTTATGCGATACAAAATGCTTGTTGTTTTTTGCTTTTTGTGTCACAATATATTCAATTTGAATTTCCAAACACGATAATTCTCATGAATGCATTGTTCTTCTGACGCTTCCCGAAGCCAGTCTCGCGTTCGCTTGTAAATGTTCGTATATCGTGGCGGGGAATTAACATGGAATACATTGTCGCACAGAAAAACAAACGAGCATTTTGTATTATGTTAAATCTATGTTACTACACCACATCTAGCATTAAAATTTTGGCAATGGCTACACGGAACACTGATTGTTAATGAAGTTACTTAAGTTTATGGAATATTTCGCGAAATATTCGTGGATTTTGAGTTTTTATGTTACTTTACGGCAAAACCCTCGGTCACTAAGTTTAATTCATATTTTTCACAATTTTGTTAGTCACAGAAAAAGGGTGTTGACGTAAACAAAAGTTTTTGAAGCGAATTTTGAGAAGGATCCGTGGTCTTGAGATTACTCCAACCGATATATCAAACATTATTTTTTACAGGCAAGCAACACATATTAGTGTTGATATTTACATTTCTTTTATTTTGTATTTTACTATTAACCACCACCTCATGTATTATCTTGGTGAACAGAATTATGAATCACAAGACTAGCTACATACGTTTTGGTTAGTATAAACACATAGTTTTTCTTAACTTTTACTCACCGAAGCAGTACGCAGCTGGGCAATTGAATATATTTGGAATTGATAGTAAATAATATACGAAAAATAAGCCGCAATTCTTTATTTCAATGCTGAACTCCCCTTCACAGTTGTTGGATTCTTCCCGTATGCATATTGTCCTATTAGCAACACCATCGGACACAGCGGGGAGCGCATCTTTTTATTAATACAATACATAATTTAGAAAACACAACATCTAATAAAAACTGTTTCATGATAACCACATGTGTTTTTCAGTTTAAGTAGCAAATTATAACGATTTCAGACATCTCACGATGTTCAATGAAGTAATATTGATACATATCGCCTAGTTTGATTTCATTCAATCATATAGATATTGATTATCAGTCGTCTTGGTAGGCAATTATATTATTATTTACTAACCGAATAGGCATTTTATATTTTATAAATCAACCATTATTCGTGTATTCAATCAAAACGCATCTTAATATTTAATACAACAGATAACAGATAAGGTACCTTACCTTTAAGCCAAGCCGCAGCATCAGCCCCGCAATTGCCGTCAACAGGAGCTTTTGTGCGTATTACGCCATCGTCAGTCCTGTACCAATCTTGGTCCAGATACTGATCACACGGCCGTTCGTTGAGTGGAAAGTCTGTCACCAAGCATTGATCATTCCTAGATCCAACGTTTATCAGAACTTTGCTTGTCAAGCACGGATCAGACTTCGTTCCTAATTTGAAAAACACAATTACATTTGACTGGATTAAATTGAAAAGAATTTAGCCATTCATAAAACTAGCATGTGTATGATAGACACACATAAATGCAATATTACACGCACTGTCTGAACAGTCATATATTATGCTCCCAAACAAATATACGTCTAGAATACTAGTAAAACTTAAAGAGTCAAGAATACTAGTAAAACTTAAAGACTTCCAGAGGAGATGAATGATCGTAAACAAGTTTATACAAAGTTAAACTCCAGTTGCATTAGCGCGGATGGCATTCTTTTCATCTTCGCGATGGTTTTATTTTAGGAGGTGGCCGACTGACTGCTGTATGATTTGAAACACACACAAAAAACGCATGAGCAACAAACGCCAAACGTAAACAACAATATATTACTTCCAAACTAAACAGGTTCAAGGAAACAAAAACCTCACACTTTGCCCAAATTTATTCATGGAATATTTAAATGGTTAAAAACAATTAATGACATAGCATCGCATTTCAAATCAAGGTGATATATATTAGAACATGTTTAAATTTAATTATTTTTTTAACTTCTTAATGATCGGATGTAAAGCACAGCAGCAGAACTGTGAATTTGTGAGGTACAACGAAATAAAACAAAATAAAGTATAACTTAAATAACGTCTTCAATTTTTGAAAGCGTCGGAGATATAGCATATTGTAATTTGATATAAAATCACTCCCACAAACAACAACTATGTTGGTTTTATTTTTGCTCCAATTAAATAATATAAGACTCAATAAAATAATAATTTTCTACCTAAGACTGTCCTGTCTAACTGTCTAGTTAACCATTGTCTGATTAAATCATATAAATTAATATAAACATTGATACTCACTTAACGTTTATTAATATTGATATTAAATTAAAAACAGTATCATCCAATAGTAAATTTCCATAATAAATGAACAGAAAAATCGATCAGATGGCAGCTAGTTGATCTGACCGAGCTTTAGAGCCTGCATTCTACCTAATGACCCCTTCAAATATGTGCTTTGTTTAAACGGTTTTACCTATAACTATATTATTATTATTATATTGTGCATGAAATTAAAATTAACTTATGAGATAGATAATACTTATAAAATATCGAAAACTAAACTATATATGTCTCTTACCATGAATGTATATCCAGAAATTAACAACCGTATCAAGGACTTTAAAACAGCCATTTTCCATGCACAAGACTGTCAACTCGTTCATAATCACGTTAACCTGAATATGGCTATAAAATGCTCTCGTTTTGTAAACGACTGTTAACAATAGTCGACATACTTGAAGATCAATACAATATTTGGAAGGTATTGAGTTACATAATATTAACAACAATCTTGAAGTGTTTCATGTTAGAGCAGTTTACACTGGTAATTTCTTAAACTGAATCAATAATGCGCATGCTTATTTTCTTCATGTTTAACGTATTCAATTAAGTATCTAACCTTTGTTTTAGCCATATTACTTGCATTTGTTGCGTTACAATAATACATATGGATGGATCAAATATGTAAGCCATTGTTTAACTATATGCTGTATTACATCTTATAGACACTAATACATAATTGATAATAATTCTATGAAAAATAGATCTGTAAAAAAGTAATACCAAATACCAAGTAATGTCAAATACCACAAAGCAATAATACTTGAAATTTTCATTTTTCAAATGTATTGTTATAATTCAAGTTTTATATGAATTATAATAACCAGTTTATAAAATGTTTAGCATTTCTCAAAATACTGTTTTCCTCTCGAGCTTAGTTAAAACTAAATACGTACACTTCGTAAATCTAGTTATGAGGAGCACACTACAGTAAAGCCAAGTACAGAAAGGGTAGCGGGACATCATAACGGTTTGGCCATCTTGAAGACAGGAATTTGAACTATTGTGTAAATCAAGACTATACAAACGCGCAGTTAATCACACAATTATAACAATACACAATACCGCGTATACAGTAGAGAAAGTCGACATAGAACATGATTCGTGAAACTGTGCTTACTTCATAAACTTAAACCCAAGATCGATAAATGAAATTTATAACTTCATAAAGTACCTTAAATAATAACCGACCCATTTACATTTTACACATATTATCACTTTAACTTTAAAAACTTAATTGTATTATCTTTAAATACAAAGTTAATATCACGTTATTTTTGTGGAGTCATTCCCCCCTACGTCTATCTTTTGTATTACGTTCAACCATTCCATATTGAAGGTGCTTTTCCAATACCAAATTGTAAATAGTATTATAATGTTAATGTCTACAAGTTTTAAGTTTCAAAGTTTGAAACTGAAACTTAATGTCTACAAGGCGTAATCCTATTTAAATACTTCCTATAGAACAGACTGACTAAAGTCGTACTGGGTTGCTGCAACGATTCTCTAAGTACATCGTTCACAGTTTGCTTCAAATAAATATTTTCAAGCAACGTTCGTTTTGTATCTCTTATATATATATGTATATCATAGATATATATATTATATATTAATATATATGTATATTAAACGTCACAATAATAAGACAAAGGAGGTTGAATTCTCAAGATGACTTTCAGGAAAGTCAAATTCCAAAAATTCGGTTATATTTATGGCTGTCAACATTTCAATGTACCACTTGAAGTGAAGAGGTAAGCTAGCAAAAAATTAATAATGCTGAAATGCACTTCATTAATAGAAAATTAAATCAAATGGACGGCTTACTTTTACATTAAAGTACTGGTGATATTTACATTGTATAAAGTCAGTTGTGAAATTTAGGAGAAGCACGTGTGCAGAAAATAAAGCCATTAAAAATAAATCGATATATGCCACTCATTCCATATGACGTTACTTGCACCTTAAACGTCTTTGAAGATCGATAATTGATGTACATACCCTCAGTGTCGCTCCCTGGAGCAACAATACATAGGGTGTCTTTCTAAAAACATGTACGACTATTTGCGACCGTCGTCAGATTGGAAATGTTCACCACGAATGAATTTAGGGGCTGTACCAGGGCCGGTCGTGGTTTTCAAGCACTTTGTACTCATGAAACTTAGCTCAAACAGTGTTCAAATAGCCCTTTTGGCCATTTATCACAACACCATGGAGTAATTACCATAGTGATATATCGACATTTCTCCTGATTGGATACATGAAACAAATGCACATCTCTATTACACATATTAGCAGAACGATTTGTTGAGTGAAAGACTTAACACGCATACTATGCTTTCGTTGAAGGATCCATATAATTCTCATCGGTAATAATGTCGTCGTCTTGAATAAGAAACCTTTGCATTTTGAAGGAAAAAAAGACGTTCACGTGTTTCGTGCTGCCTTCTTCTTGTTTCTTAGCTTTTCTCATATTCTATACTAATAATACTAAGGGCCAACATACTGTATAAAACAAACTGTGCCCGTGGGATATGGATTTGTAAAAGGTCGTGTTTTTTGTTAAAAACAAGATAATGCCGTCGCACAGAATGTACACACTGCACGATTGATATTCAGACATTTGTTTTGAAATCAGTGTACAACCTTCACATGACAATTGTCATTTTTGAACATATAAACACTCGGTTAAACATGTAGAGATGAGTATTATGCAAAAATAATTAAATGTGATAATTTCGAATAAATCAAATTTCTTATTAAGACAAATGATAGAATAAATGTATCAAACCCTTTCAGTGTGAGAAAAATGATACAATAAATGTACCACACCCATTCAGTATAAAATTAATAATTAAGACTGACGTTCTGAAGAAAATTACTCGAATATGACATTTTATAAAACATCGGACATATCATTGTTTATTTAATTCGTAAACATTTCTTAATAAACAAAAACACGGGACAATGCAATGATCAGCTTTAATATCATGTGTACTTTACAAAACATGAATTTGATGCAAACTGCCTCTCGTGATATTTTATTTACCCCAATAATTTACAGACAGCAGAAGAAGCAACAACAGTAAACATAAATTATGAAAACGCGCATACTTCATAATGCTTACTTTCAAAACTAACTCGTATATATTTTGCATTTAAGTTAACAGTTGTGTCGCTTTGTACTGCGTTAAAGTTTAAAAGTATGCACATGTAGGACAAATCTGTCCGATGATGTTCGTATAAAAAGCAAACTTAATAATATAAAGGCTATTATTAGGAAGTATATATCATCTGCATAATAGGTAGTTTATATCGTATGCGATTAAAAAAACTAATGCCATAATATCGATAAACCTTTTTATTCCGATATTTCAATATCTAAGCGGACAAAGGCAATCACGAGGTTGAGGTATATTTATCGAAAGCTTTCACCGCTGTAATAAAAGAAATTTGAAACTTGACAGTTACGATGTAAACGCGGACATGTTCAAGAAAATGAATAGCTAGCGCCATTCATTAAAAATGTTATGCAAAAACATGGAAACATGATGTCTAAATGCACGATTAAACCGTGGGATTTATAGTAATCGACAATAACTATTGAATAAAATAACTGATACATGGCGAGATCTGCGTTAAAGAAATTAAATATAAAATAAACTTACAATCAAAGATCAAAACCACGAACCACGAGCACAACACTGAGAGTAAATAATCTATGCACTACTTTTAAACCCGAAATATATATTGTAGTGCTATCGATTTGGATTTATCAAATAAAACGATTGTTTGACGTTTCGCTTCCTATTAAATGAATTGTATAGTAAGTTTATCTATTTTATGAGCTGCATTGTAAATATTAAGACATATCTGTTATGTTTCACCTCACACAAATGCCTTTATACATATGTCGGCAAGTAGGTAAATATATCTTAAAAAGCCTAGTGAAGGTTGAAAGTGTGTCAAACACATTGTACACTCAGCTTTGACAATCAAAATCGAATATGATAAACCAGTTCCCGACAATGCGTACTGTGATTTTAGTACAAGACGGTGTTATCGATCATGCTGTATAACACTTGAATATTAACATTTAATCCAATAATTTGTCAATATTGTATCGTGTTACATTTGCTTGTCATTATCTATAATTATTTTACCTTTAGGGAACCATCGATCAATTAGTTCATATACGTTAGACAGATTTAATGCAAACAAATTGTTATTTAAGTATGGCTATTTAAAAAAAATGACAAAACTTTCTTCTAATACAACTGAAGCATTAATATAGTATAAGTGTAGTATCTTCGGGTATTCGAATTTTTAATGATGCACTGACAACAATATTGTTTTTTAAGTTAAGTTCATTCATTGAGCATACTATTTTTTCCTAAAAGCGGTCATGACACGTATACGCAAACAACCAAAGCAAAAAAAAGTATAAAACTTGATGATTTTAAGTAACCATATAAATTAACATATTATCACATATATCTCTATAGATAATCGAGTTTACAATGTAAACAATTATATCGAACACCCGGTATTGACTTTTAATAACAGAAGCAACTTATTGATATACTCACTCATTCTAAAACAACAAATTACACGTAACGTTTACAATTCACCAGGTAACAGTTTAAACAGAAAATGCGAACACCGCTTTAGCCTCTTTAACATTTGCAAAGGCGAAAGTTCGGTCTTTACCATATTCGGACCACAGATATGATGTGGAAATCCTTAGGTCATATACTGTGTACGTCAAATTTGATACGGCTGCAAGACGGCGTTATATGTATTGATGGAGACAGGAAACGTTTGGAGGACGTACCGCCTACAAAATGATGACTCAGGGTCTATGTATCACGCTGATGTGGTCGTCGTGATATTTTTTATTTCATTTATTATTTATTTATCCAGCTCTCATGAAGCCGCAAAACGTCTGCCATGAGGCTGCGCAAACATTCAGATGCGTTCGTTATAGACTTCGGTTGCAACATGCATTTTATTCAGTTTCAACTTAAACTTTGACAAATTGAATGAGAATTGTATATATTCCTAATCAACGCACGGCACACGCGTGTCACCCGCATGGCACTCACAGCCTGGCCTATTATTGGGTACATACCTACTTTACATTATTGCAAAGCGTTACCTGATCGGGATAATCGTTTGGGTTCGGTTTATGTAGAGTTTTGCTATGGAACAAGAAGATTAACTTGGTTCAATTTTGAAGACTTAAATGTATAAACAAACTTATTTCTAACAACACGGAAATTATAGTCCCGAAGGCAGCATCGAAAGAAAAAACTCGCTACATTCGTCTAGTTTGTTATTTGTTATTTTAGGCAAGTCATCACAAAATGAAAATACATAAAACAGTTGTAACTAAGATGGAAAAACATAAAAAACATATAGTGTACTTGATTGTATAGATGACATCTTGTGCCCTGAAGTGATTGGTGATTTGAAATTTTTATAAATGTACAAGCATCTGTTCAACAAGCGCAAACTGTTATTCATGTCTTCAAAACGTTTAAGTGTTCTGCACAAAATATTCATTACAATTATAAACATAAGCGTTAACCACATTAGTATGCCTTTTTATGTTTAAAGTCATGTTTAATTGGTAGAAAATATCCTATTTGTGAACAAATTATATTGTGAACAATGAACATAATACTACGCAGTGTTTCAAGGCGCTCCTAAAACACTGGTCCATTGTATGTCACATGCTATTGATATGTAACAAAGTCTAGAAACACGTAATAACGTTTTTCATTGAAAGATGGACAGTTATCAATAAACATCATTAGACAACTTGAAACACCTTATGAACTTACCGTGAACACATATTCGGAAAATAAATAGACTTATCCAGAGTGCTAATTCTGTCATTATTCGTGTAATCCTTCAGTCATTTGAAAAAAAGTCAACAGCCTGTTTATTTGTTACTGTTAGCGATTTATAAACTTAAGTGCGTTTAATCGAGGTTTACGTAATATTAAATATTTGCTTTGCGAGAAGCAATATACCCAATATCTATACAGAATGTACTGATCAATAAATGTAACCAATCAATTGCATGAATCAAATATTAGAAGCCTTGAAATGTGAACTTTAAAATAAATGTTCAAATATTAATATTCCGCTACTACTATGCATAGTAAAACCTACACAAAATCACTGATTTTTAAATAAATAAACTACCAGTGCTTCTATCACAAGCATGTGGAGACTGGAGGTAAAAGAATGTAATTGCTTATCCCCAAACAAGTCATTTGTAGTCCAGCGCTCGAACAACTCTGCAAGCCGGCCCGGTATATCAGATGGAAAAGAAAAATATAGCGATATATTAAACAACACTTAAATGTTACAAAACATGTATTTAAACGTTTTAAGGGTGTCATATAAAAGATCAGATGCTGATGTTGGCATGTGTTTTAGAAAAGCGGTGTATTATTTTCGATCTGGGAATTCTGTGAATAGTCAACATCATACATTTATGTTACTATTGTTTCAAACGTAGATTACTTTTGAATATTATTAGGGTTTCCAGTAAGATGCCAGTTTAAAATCGGACAACATTGAACTGCTTATATCATCGGCTCTTGTCAAATGGTTACTGTTGTGTTCTCTGCTATTCCCATTCGACATCAGTAAATGTGTTTATGCGCGCATCTTGCCGCTGGTCAAACTCAAATGTAGCATAAGTAGGTATCCTCCTACCACGAGGCCGTTGCGGTTAACCGACATCTGCTTGAGAAGTTCTTGAAATTGAATTGGTTGCTGCTTATAACGCCGCTACCTTTAACAAATCCAGACGTGTTGCGTTAGATGGTGTCAAAGGTGGCGGAACCGAGCGCGGTGTTGACGTATCTCATTTCAACATTGTTCGCCCTCAAGGTTTACACTTATTTCTACCGCAACGACATACATCTATATAATAACTACTGTGTAGTAAGCATTCTATCCTGCAACCAAAATAAAGGTAGAAGAGTTTTTGTTCAACTTGATATTCAAATAATTGATTCAGCAATCATCGGTTGATAATTAAAATATAGTGGAACAGTGGGCCTTGCATATCAAATATGTTTAGTCCCAGTTGGATCTGTCACTTCTTAATTATAAACACTGTACTTTGTAATGTATCCGTTTTCTTAAGTGAGCGGTTGTAGATTGAAATAATCAAAATCTTTTCCGTATTTAAATGAGGTCGGTATGCAAGATCTATAGGCTTTATAGATGCACGTGATGGTTGATGTGTTTTGATGCATCACCACAACGGTGGATAACACTGCCTGAAATCCAGTTGACCAGAGCTACAATGGCGCGTCCTTTAACCTTAAATTAGAGTTTCGACTGCTGATTTTGAACTCAAAATGAGTATCGCTTGCGGCCTGCTTTAATTGCAGAATGTGTTTTATATATTAATTATTCACGCCGCTTTGCGTGTTGGAACGATCAGACAAAGCTGTTTTTGAAATGAGACGCCATTTTGATTGTTTAACCAGTGTTAAATATGTATATATTAATAGTCCCGTCTGTGATTTGCTGTTTGATACGCACATTTTTGCAGGACCCGAAAACGTGGCGCGAGTCTTTTTCTCGCAACAATAAGGCCTAACACTATCGCTTGTTCATCGTTATAAGGCGGTTTTTTAACACGGTATAACTGTTCTTAAAAGTGACGCACTTAATACCAATTTTAAATTATGGCTCATAAATATGGGGCTTAAATAAATCGATGACACTTGAGATAGTACATTTAAGTTTCTGTAAAAAAAACTCAAAATAATTGTGTGTATGGAGAATTTGGTAGACCTTTCTTAATTGTAAGACGTGAAGTTAATGTAATAAGGTATTGCCTTAAAGTTACCCATTTAGAAGATCGTTAATATGTTAATTGCATATATTTACACATATCTAACATATTAAAAAGTAAACCAAATGGGCTAAAGTTGTGTGTAACTTGTTGCAGTACTTGAGATTACATTATGCATGGATAAACCAAGGAGTATGTGCTGATAAGTGCTTTGTATCTCTTGTAAAATCTAGATTAAATTATGCTTTTATACAATATTGGATGTCTGAACTAAGTAATTCATCAAGAGCAGTAAGCTATATTCTTTTTTTAATTTGAATTCCAGCCTTATTTAAATGATGTTACTATTGATAAGTTTAGGTTTAATCTGTGCGGCCTAAGAGTATCTTTACATATATTGGAAATAGATTCAGGCAGATGGCATAAACCAGAATCTTTTCCATACCAGGAAAGTAAATGTCAATATTGCAATGTCTTGGAGTATGACCAAATATTCGAAATTTTTAATGTTAATGAAATCTGATAACCAAACAATTAACAGCAATTTAGCAATTTATGTTCATTAAGCATTTATTCAAAGAAATGTCTATACGTATTATTTTGAGTAATAATATTCGTGTCAGAAAAGTTGACTTCTCGATGTCAATGGCGCTTTTCGGTTAGCAGTATGTTAAAATACATGTATCTTTTAAAAATATATGTATAAAACTTAATATACTAATATACTTTGTATATGATCTATCATGTCATGAACTAGTGTTTTATGATGACCACTTGCATGCATTTTGTTTGTATAAATATATTCAACATACATGTGTACTCATGGGCTGTAATATCGAATTTATCATGAATTAACCATAAACCTTAAACTATATTACTCAATTACTTAATAAAAATGTTGAACGTTGAGATCTTTTCTTTTTGCTGAACGATTTTCTTTAAAAAAAATAAAATCATGAAACCCTTTTTTCTAAATTGAAACAAATATTGTATGCTGTATTTTCGTTGTTACAATTGTTGAGAAAAGTCGATATTGATCTGTGACAGCAACAGCGGAACAACAGCGACGACACGTTATTCTTTAATAACTACTTAAACAGAATTAACAAAAACGGCAACGCAACGTCTACTAGTGTTCGTTAGTTTTAACATATATGTGCAACGCTCTCGAGTTCGTTTCCTGGGACTCAAACCAGTACTTTGTGTCTTTGAGAGAGATCTGAAGAACGCTCCCACAGCTAGGCGGACAACATATAAAATACGCCACGGCATCCTGTTATACGATGACTATTGTTATAAGTACTTGATTTCATCTTAATTATAGTAACACGCAGTTATTAAACATCTCAAACTTGGTACAGTGCCTTTAAAACACGACCGTAGAACCGCCACTGAAAAGCGCTGCTTGTACACAACAAAATAGTTCTTTGCTAATTAAATTCATCAAACTTTATTAACGATTTAACAACAACAAAAAAAAATTTTGAAGTATATAAGTCACAATGATAACTATAAGTCAACTATTTGAACAGTACAATATATGGAAATAAACAACACATTTTAAAACGAAACACTTTCAAGGTCAGTGCATATGTGTAAACACATGTGATTTTGCTACGGTTGATGCGAAAGAGCATTTTGATGTGGAATTTAAACATTTCACAATTTGTAGCGCATATACACATTGAAATTTTGCATCGAGACGTTTGCACCCGCAAAAAGTGACTGCAACTGGTTGTTTTGTGCGTTGTCGATGGATATATTTGTGTTATTTTGTGATGAAAATGCCACGTCGTGACATGTGCCTTGTTGGCGGGTGGAGTAGCTAGCAGTAACATCACAAAATGAACATGAGGGAGACACAATCGAAGAAGCTGCTGGGTTTGGTGACACCTCTGTGTTTGTAGATGTATGGAATCTGACAGGTAAGGGTTTACATTTTTGTTTTTTTTCCTGTTAGAATGGAAGAAATTTCCTTGTGTTTTTTTTCCGACATAGTTGAATAGTTAAGTACAGACTGAATGTTTTATGTCCGCCGATCTGCATTATGTCAGTGGGCGCCACTCCACTATATCTAAGTTTTGACACAAGTGTTTTTCGGGTTGCATGATTTGTCAGTATTTTATTGTTGTCGAGGCCAGCTTCTTAGCACATTTATTTTTCATTATTTGTCCAAGTTTTTTCACCCCTACTGGATTTCGTGTAAACCACTGGTCTTCTTTCGATGTAAAGGCACGTGTTTTAGGGGCAATGTAGAAGGGATGTTCTGGCTCTGAAAATCCTGGTGGTCGATGCTTTTTGAAGAGTTTGTACATCTCCACGGGGAACCTATCTTTGTTGTCAGCAGCCCAGGACTTTGGCGTCAGCGCTCGAGTATCCGAAAGACTGTCGCCAGTGCGCGTTTTTGTTTGTCTCTCGTTAAGTTGCAGGTATTCCTGCCCTTCTGAGTCGCAGTTTAATGTGATGTCTCCCCATCTGTAAAAATAATTGTATTTACATGCTTATTTTATTTAAATGTTCCTGTCATTTGTTTATTTTATATATTTATTTGTGTTTATTTGTTTTTATTTTATATTTTAACAAACCAAGATAATATTATTATTGCATGTTTCACTTTGTAATTGATTTCAAGAATGTGCTGTAGTGTGCGAAATTTGCACTAGCCCGAATGGTAATGGCTAGTGAAAATCCATTTGGGCTAGTGGGAATTAAACAATTTATATAGCCGGTCTAGTAAGAAATTTTACTTTTTATAAAGGCGGATCACTCTGCTGGTATGTATTCATGGCAATTTGGATGCTTATTTATTTAAGTGATTACACAATTAGTCAGCAATTTCAATTAGAAAAATACAATTGAATAACATGTACAAACATATAATGTATATTCATATGCATTGTTGATTAACATGTGCATTGTTATCTTATTGTAAAGTAATTTATGTAGTTCAATGAAGAACGCCATTCTTTTTTATAATATGGAGATCCGAGTTCAAGTCTTGGCAGATAAAATGCATATGATAACTAACACATTTATTATCTTTTCATATGCATACTGCATTTTTTAATCAATTGGCAATAGTCTTTTTAGACATATGATCATTTAATTATAAATACCTTAAATTATAATTTTCTGTTGTGCCTCTCAGTCCGAGCAAAGTGCAGTTATTGAACCACAGTGCATTTAACAGTGATTTCGGTGTTTTTCCTCCTAATAACTCCTTTTCGAACAAAATTCTTATTTCGCTATCAGATACCGGACTTTTCCCATTTTCTTTAAGCTTCTTTGTTTCGCCCGGAGGGCATCTCTAGTGAGCTGAAAGTGGTTGGAGTCCTTTTCCGTCATAATTTTTACTGGATATTTGTGTCTTTTAAAGTGTCTTTCAATGCTTGAAATCATATTCCGTATTGTTGTCGGTTCATATTCCGTTTTATCGCTCTTTTTGACTGACAAAATGTAATTTGCAATATATTCATCTAGTAAGTCTGGTGCAATGTCATGAATATTTTTGTATTCTTGCCTTGTTGCTAGAAATCTTTTAAATTTGTGTACATCATTTAGTTTTTGTTTAAAGTGTTTTTGTTTTCGGACATTTCAATTTGTTTATTAACATCATCAAGTGTTAAAATCTCAAAGAAATCATTGCTTTTAGAAGTCAAAAAGGGCGGGGCATCATGTGTTTTGTTGTCAAGCTCATGTTCAGGTGGCTGCTGAGAAATTTCGTGATTAATTTGTGCTTCCATTGGTTGATTTACATTGTCAAATGGATTAAGTTCAGTTTCAAATAACTCTTTTATTTCATTTGCACTTAACTCAATGATTTCAGGCATTTGACAATCCACAATTGTTGTGCTTCCAGAACTAGGGCCAGGATTTTCAATTTCCGATTGCAATGCATCTAATTCTATCCAATTGACAATGAAATTAATTTCCGACATTTTTTGTATTATTTTTATTTTAATCGTATTGTTGTATTTCATTTTTTTAATAATTCTATTGATCTACGATAGCAGCCGATATTGCTAAAATACTACACCCCTGTGCAGTGTATTGGAAAGGTTACACTCAAATATGTGTCAAAGCGTGCGTAGGAATACTCTACTTCCTGTTGACCGGAGATAGGAAAATTTATTCGACCCTGCTTTATTCGGTCAATGTTTGCAACAGAAGCAGGATAAATATAGTTACATACGAGTACTCGCCTAATTCAGGGAATGTGACAAACCTGTAGGTGACAGTGTCATTATGTCCGCCATTCTTGGGCATCTGCACCATGGCTGGACCTGTAGCGGTGCATGAAAGAGATATGTGTTAGCGTCACCAACAGACACGTATGGGATCCCCGTAGCCTAGTGGATTCGGTGTCCGTCTTGAAACCCGGAGGACGTGGTTTCGATCCCCACTATAGGGGTGTACTTTTAACCTCCCCAAAAGACACAAAGTACTGCTTCTATTCAGGACACAGTCTCGAGAGCGTTTCAATAGGCCAAATATTTTTGATTCAAGTACGTTTCGGACGGTAACAATTTATTGTCTTATGCCACATCGCATTTTGTTCCTTCGCGTAATCATCATGACTATGAACGAAGTCGAACAATTTCAGTGTAGAACAACTGACTCTCGATGTAGTACATCGGGGCCCGTATTCACCAACCGATTCTTAGACTTAAGAATAAAGAATAGACTTTGAACCAAGAAAAATGTGTTCAGTGTTTGAACATATACAAGCCTCAGCTGGTGATTATGTAATTAACAAAATGTTATATATAAAGAATAATATAGATAGAGATGTTTACTGCAGAGATTGACTCAAAATTAAAGAAACTCTTGAATATTCTAATTAAAATAATTTTCTTTATTCTTAGACTTAAGTATAAGAATCGTTTGGTGAATACGGGCCCTGGCTCTCTGTGATGATCTAATGACTCTCTGTAGAGAACAGCTGGCTCTGAGTTTAAAAATCTGGGTTTCAATTCATAACAGCTGGCTCTCAATTTAGAACAACTTGCTCTCTGTGTAGAACAACTTGCTTAGTGTTGAACCTATATCCCAATGTAGAATAAATGGCTCTCAATGTAGAATAACTGACTTTCAGTGTAGAACAACTGACTCTCCGTGCAGAACAGCTAACTCTCAAAGTAGAACAACTTTCTCTTAGTGAAGAACACTTTGCTCTCAATGTAGAGCAACCGGCTGCCCGTATAAAACAACTAATTCTCAGTGTAGAACAACTTGCTCTTAATGTAGAACAGCTGGTTTTCTGTGTAAAATAGCTGATCTTCAGTGTAGAACAGCTGGCTTTCAATGAAGAACAGCTGGCTCTCTATGTAGAACGAATGGATGTCAGGAAAGAACAACTTCCTCTTAGTGTAGAACAACTAGCTCTCAGTGTAGAACAACTGGCTCTCAGTGTAGAACTAATGGCTCTCAGTGAAGAACAACTTCCTCTCAGTGTAGAACAACTGGCTTTCCATGTAGAACAACTGGCGCTCTGTGTATAACTAATCTCAATGAAGAACTATCTCAGTGAAGAACAACTTGCTCTTTGAGTAGAACAACTGGCTCTCAGTTTAGAACAACTTCCTCGCAGTGAAGAAAAACTGCCCCTCAATGGAGAACGACTGGCTCTTAATGTAGAACCACTTCTTCTTAGTTCAGAACAACTGTCTTTCGATGTAGATTTTCTGTCTCGCTGTTTAGAACAAATGGCTGTCTGTGGAGAACAACTGGCTCTGAGTTTTATAACAACTGGTTGTTATTGCATAACACCTGGCTCTCAATTTAGAATAACTTGCTCTCAGTGTAGAACAACTTGCTTTTAGTGTACTGTGAAACCATTTATTTTCGACAGCACAAAATTTCGTCATTTTTATTAAAATGACGATTTCGTCAGCACTTAAATTCGCCGATTTCTGATTTTGAATTTAAAAAAAATGCGTCAGTCAATATCCGATTTGTGTGTAATACATATTCGCGATCAATCGAAGTTGCGAAAAATCGTGGTACGAATGCGGGAGCACACTTGAGAATCACTGCAGGAGGTGGGGCCTGTTTGTCACATGCCAATTAACTAGTTTTGTTTTCAAGGGACAGTAATGGACCCTCTTAATGTATGCCATTCACACGTTCATTGTTATGATTAGCGGACAAGTGGGATCGAATACCCGTTAACGAGTGTTTGTAACAACGAAGCCAATTGCCAATTAATCTTATTCTATAATTATAATTGCCATACTGATAACAATCGTACCTTTATCGGCACCAATTAGGGAAGGTGCGAACAATATTGGTTATAACTAGTGTAAGGAAATTATTTTGTCACTTTTCAATAAAGTTTCAAGCGTTTTGCATCGTACATTTTTGATAATTTTAAGAACAGTAATTGGTCTCAAATGTCACTGGTTTTTTTTTCAAATAAAATGCTTTTTTATTCTGATATCAACATTAAAATTATAAACTCTATGTGTGTGTTTGTTCTTAAAAAGTAAACTACCGGTATATAAATCAATAATGTCAATAATTTAAAAATAAATAAATTGATATATATAAAATAGTAATAAGTGTGGTTATGGGCAAACAATCAAACAACAAACAGCAATTAAAATATTCTTTATTAATTTGTGATAAATACGCATGTTGATCACACATCGTCATCTTTTCATTTGGTTTATTGTCTTTCATCGGCATTCGCTGCGTAATGGCTAATATGCAACACCCCTGAAAAACACAATGCACCTAATGGGTAATAAAGTTATAAACAATTAGCGCTTATTCATTACCATTCTACATAAACGAAGTCAACGCATTCGATACAGCTGTACTGCACACGCGTTTTAAAGAAGCGTAACGTGTCAGTTAAGTACATTGTGTAATCTACATCCCTTTGTGTCAAAACCGGATTAATCTTGATTACGAAACAGCAGTGAATGTGTGCATGGATTATGTTGGAATTTAATGCCTAATGTATACGGTAAAGTTTTAAAATATTGTTCAACTTAGTGTTTGTTTTTGTTCAAACATAGAGCATGATTGTTCGTTAGGATCTTAAATTCGCCGATCGGTCGACTGACGAAATTTATGAAAATTAATGCCTGACGATTAATTATGGTTTCACAGTATATCAACTGGATCGCAATGAAGAATAACTGGCACTCAATGTAGAATACTGTGAAACCATTATATATCGTCAGGAATTAATTTCCGTATATTTCGTCAGTCGACCGATTGACGAATTCAAGATCCTAACGAACAATTATGTCCCAAATTTGAACAAATTAAGACTGAATTACCAAAGGCACGAGGCACAAAAATCCAACGTAATCCACGCATACATACTCCGTCTGTTACGTAATCAAGATAAATCCGGTTTTGACACAAAAGGGTGTAGATTACACAGTGTACTTAACTGACACGTGACATTGCTCTAAAACGCGAAAGCAGTAGAGCTGTATCGACTGCGTTGACGTCGTTTAGGTAGAATTGTAACGATAAGCGCTTATTGTTAACAACTGTATTACCCATTGTGTGCAATGTGTTTTTTAGTGTTGTTGCAGAAGATTATACAGCCTCCACGCACCGGATTAGATCCGGATCAAAGACAATAAACACAATTAAAAGATGGTGATGTATATACTTACCGTATACATTCTCCGCATTGATTACAAATTAGTACAGAACATTTTGATTTGTGTTTGGTTGTTTGCGTTTAACTACAATACAGGTGTAAAAAATAGCTTGTGCTTCGTTTTATGGGCTATCGATCTTTTTAATCATTGACCTCTTTTACAAGTTTTACGACACATGTTTCAAATAATAGTTACTTGTAGCAATTGAAAACGTAACAGGTAAAGAGAAATTAGCAAACATAACGATTAGTTCCATCCAAACGTAGGGAAATTGTTTTCAAAAATTCACTTTTATTTTTGCGCGATTTTCAGGAAATCCCCGGAACGCACGTGTTTCGAATGACTGAGTATGACGCAATAAAACAATGCTTTGTATCCTGTTGCATTCAATCTTATTTAAACTCACTCGTCCATTAGTTTTTACAATTAAATCTGAACTTTGCCCTATAAAACCGCTGTCCCATAATGCACTGTTAATTTTACACTTCCGAAAATTTATATTGTACTTAAAGTGATAAAATATTTACGATGCAAAACTCTTGAAACTTTATTGAAAACTGACAAAACAGTTTGCTAACACTAATTTTAACCAATAATCTTCGCACCTTTTCTAATTTGCGCCGATAAAGGTAAGATTGTTATTAGTTTGGCCATGATAATAAATGAATAGGACCAATTGGCAACTGGCTTCACTGTTTCAAACCCGGGTTTCAAACACTCGTTAACGGTTATTCGGTCCCACTAATCCGCTAATCATAATAAAGATACACTAATGGGGGCAAATTACTGATCACCTGACAACAAAATACTAGTATAATTACATGTGACAAACTGGCCCCACCTCCTGCAAGTGACTGGAGTGTCCTCCCTCTTTCCCCACTACGATTTTTCGCAACCGCGATATATTTCGGACAAACAAATCGGATATTGACTGAAGCATTTTTTTTTCAAAGTCAGGAATTGGCGAATTTAAGTGCTGACGAAAACGTCATTTTTATAAAAATGACGAAATTTCGTGCTGGCGAAAATAAATGATTTCACAGTAAATGGTTTTCAGTGTAGAACAGCTGACTCTCTGTGTAGAACAGAAAACTCTCAATGTCTAACAACTGGCTCTCAGTATAGGACAACTGGCTCTCAGTGTAGAACAACTGGCTATAAGTGAAGAACAACTGGCTCGCTGTCTAGAACAACTTGCTGTCCGTTTATAACAGGTGATTCTAAGTGTAGAACACCTATTTCCCCGTGTAGAATTGTTAGTTCTCGGGGTAGATCAGCTAGCTCAAAGAGAGAGAGAGAGAGGGGGGATTTGAGGGAGGGAGGAAGGTTAAGGAGGAAGGAAGGGAGGGGCGGAGGGAGGGCGGGAATGGTTGGGGCCGGAGGTAGGGGCACAGAGGAAGGGGGTGGTAGGGAGGGGGCGGAGAGAGGGGCGGCGGAGGGATGGGCGATGGAGGGAGGAATTAGGGAGGGAGAGAGGGAGGGTGAGAGAGAGGGAGAGAGAGAGAGAGAGAGAGAGACCTCCTCTTCCTCTCTCTTCTCGCTCTCTCTCTCTCTCTCTGCTCCTCTACTTCTCCTCTCTTCTCTCTTCTCTCTTACTCCGACTAGCTCTCTCAGTCTTCTCCATTTCATTTTTGATAATAATTTGATGTTGCAAGTTTAAAGTGTATTTGTGTTTTTTTGATAATATTTAAATTTACTGAAAAAATTAATATAATTATTAAAATTAATATACACATTTTTTGTTCTTATCATCAATTATCCTTCTTACTGTTGTCTTTAAAAAATCTGTCTGTGTATGTTATTGGCATACTTTAGAACAATATATGTACATCTACTATGCTTAAATTAGATTTAAATTAAAACAGAATGAATAAATGGACAAGGTCCCCGATATGTTATTATATTAAAATTCACTTAAGCGTATTAAGAAGCATGTATCATGCGATACAAATTGAAATCATATATATTCGGTAATAAATCAATTAATAATTGACGCTTATAAGAAGAGTAAAGATCTGTTGACGTTGCTGGTTTTGCTGTTATTATGTTTAATTTGCCCTCATTTAGAGACTCTAGTCTATACGTGAGTTTAAAAAAATGATCGCAAAATAGTGGTCACAAATTTTGCACTTTGCATAGTAGATCCCATTTAATGTCATATTAAGATATGCTGATTAATTCCGAACACGTCATTTAGTTTTTTTCGGGGTTTTGTTACCGCTCAGATTGCGAAATTTCCATTGTTTTATATTGGCAAAGTATAGTCGTATATTGTTATAGTTCACCCTAAAATGGAACCTCATTATCTGATTGTGCTGATCTTCCAACAGTCTCATTGTTTGCTTTTGGAAGTTCCCAATGCGATATATCTGTAAAGCTCTAGTTTCGTATGATTAGGGGGGAATATATTGAATTCCTAGTATGTTATTGCCAGTGTGAAGAGGCATTTATGTTCTGAAGATTATAACTTCCTCGTTTACGTTAAATTAGCTAATCGCATTCTTGTGCTATTAACTATTAAAAAAGCGCATAGCGATTGAAACAAAAAATCGGGTTAACTTTCTTTAACTGTTTTAATAATAAGTAAGGGTCACAATTTATGCCATAACTTAATGGAATTTGGCAAACTGATAAATGCATAAAAGAAGCCGATTGAAGTTGGATTGTTTACACGCAGGCTGAACAGACGACACTTATAATTGTTTTCGCCCAATCAATCAAGGAAGGAGCAGAACTAATTAATAAATACACCAAAACAAATAATTATATCAACTTAACATAAATCATTCGGTTGCAATTAAACCAGATAAAGGACGCATTCCTGTAATTATTTCAAATACAAATATTCTAAACGCTGCCGGGTTTGCTGTGATTATTTTTAGTTTGCCCTCTTTTAAAGACACTTAAGTATATGTGAGTTTCAAAAAAGAAAACACAAAATAGAGGTCACGATTGTTTCTGTAATTACCACAGTAGATGCAAGTATACGTAATGGTAAGACATGGTGAATAATCCCTAAGACGTAATGTTGGGTTTTCCGGGTTTGTGTAACAGCGCACATTGCGAAATTTGTATTGTTTAACATTGGCAAAGTATAATATAATATTGTTATGTTTTACCCCAAAACTAAACTTGATTACCCGATAGTGCCGGTCTGCATACAGTTCCATTATTTGGTTTTAGAAGTTTCCACTTCGGTATATCTGTTGATGTTTCCTATTACTTTTTTGTCAGTATGAAGTAGCATTTGTGCTCTTAAATTTATAATTTGCTCATGTATGTTAAAGTAGCCAATCGCATAATTGTGTCATTAACAATTCAAAATACCCAAATATCGATTGAATAACAGTTTGGTTTAATAGTGCTTTAAACATCTCTAATAATAATTAAGGGTCACAATTAACGTCATAGTTTAATCGAATTTGGCAAACTGAAAAATATGTAAAAGATGTCGGACAAAAAGATACGTTGCATTATTCACATGCAGATGAAACAGACAACACTGATAATAATTATCGTCAAATCAATCACACAAGAAGAAGAGCTAATGAGGGAATAAACCGATTTAAATACGTTTTTTAACTGAGCAGAAATGATTTTGTTTCCATTAAACCAGATAAACGATGCGTTCGTGTTATAGCTTGATCAATCATCGGAAAGTTCGTGTCTCCATTAGCGGACTGTTTTGTGCGACATCAGTTCGTCCTTCAAACGGAACTAACAACTAGCACACATCCGTTTGACGTGATAATGCCGTATCGTAGCAAACGTTTAGTTTAATCAATGTCAACGGTTATTGAAATAATTTGCCTATAAGTATTGCTATTGTTTTTTTTGGTGTCATTTTTGTTGTCAGGAATCCTAGTATTTGCGTTGAATAAGAACGAAGATTATTTCTGATGAAGTGATTTGTTTGTGCAAGACCATCTTCTTAAGCTGTTTAACATAAACAGAAAGCTTATCAAAATAAAGAAATATTCAGTCGAACATCGTTATTTTGAACACACTTAATTTATTGCGAATACTAGTTCGGAGCCGATTACGGTCTTTTTAATTCAATTACAACGTTGAGAGTAAATAAAAATGCGCTATTTAGAATTTTCGTCAATTCGAACTCGTTGTTCCGATCACAAATTACGTTTGTATTTAAAAATGTAGTACGGTTTTAATGTTAAATGTTAATTTGTGCAATAAAATGATTTGTTCACACCTAATATAAGAAACTATATATTTATACGGCTTGTTGGTTTTACATTTCAGTTCATGTAAGCATTGTATGGTAAACAATAGTTGTTAAGAAATGTGTTTTTCACAAGAAAATGAACTATTTAGTATAATTAGTTAAAACATAAGAAATAAAGAAATACAATAACTTCAATACAATTATTTTACGTTCATTCAAGACAATTCCAATGAAAACATCTAGTCGAATTGTCCGTTGCCTTGACAGCGACTTAAACATGTATGCTTGCATTATCATAATCATCGATAAAACATCATCGTTAATCTTAACCAATGTTTCTATACAAATAATAACCGAAAGAC
Organism: Dreissena polymorpha; assembly: GCF_020536995.1. Taxonomy (NCBI): domain Eukaryota; kingdom Metazoa; phylum Mollusca; class Bivalvia; order Myida; family Dreissenidae; genus Dreissena; species Dreissena polymorpha. The sequence continues at coordinate 116,584,564 of NC_068360.1, read as the reverse complement.
AAAATAGGAGTAGATGTTTGTATTTGACAGGACCTTCGACATAAACATGCGAAACACAATTCTTCTGACGCCCATTTGTCTTCTATGTGCAACGGAGATCGACATCAATGGTACCGCTCAGTTGATGAGTCTCGAGACATCATTGTTCAGATGTCTAAAGAACTCAAACGATACTTATTAGGTTATGTAGGACATTTCGTTATGTATATTTTAATATGCACATGTGTGGCATGTGAATAGTGAACATTTATTCATATAAATATATAAATCAGACGGTAAGTGTTAACCTAAAATCAAGAGATAAGGTTTGAATAGCCTGATCCCACCGATGCCCAAAGCGCACACAGGGCGCCCCAGCGCCTATCAATCACGTTAAGTTGCTTAAAATCGAAAAGTTTTTACATTACATTTGTTTAAAGAAGCTGCGATTATTTGCAAGATCTATCCACCACAACTAATCAAGAGAAGTGTACATGACTTCACGTACAACCCATAGAATAATCGGTAGTAATGAACGATTCAGGTAAAACCGCGAGCGGAATACGCAACCCTACTTCTCTTCTTTTTTCTTTCTTTTTTTCTTTTAATGGCAGGGGGACGTATGAGGACCCATGGCTCAAGACCGGTTTCTAGGTGCCTTAATCACCTCCCGAAACCTCTTATTTATTTTTAGAAATCTACAATTAAGCAGCTATTACCATATTGTAAACATTAAGTATTCTTTGGCAAAGCATGTAACTAACACATTATCAATCTAATTGTGCAAATTAACATAACAACAAACAACAGAAGCATCCCGTACGCACCGATATTTATTCCACACATGGAAGTGCATCGTTAAGTAGGAAAATGTCTAATCATTAAATAGTATTTGAAAACAATCAATGCATGTTTTTTAATAAAATCAAAACGTTATGTTTTACCGATCCTCGTGAATCTGAATCTAAATAAGCCATCATAATTATGATCAGAATGTGTATCCAGTGTAAGCAGGTGACAGTAGGAGTTATAACGCTAAAATGGAAAGATTAATAGGTATAAAGGCAACTTATCGAGCTTTAAACGACTGCTTAAATTGAAAATTAAATGAGTTTAACTAGCACCGCACTGTTTTATATTTTGTAAATACGATTTTTACAAATTAGGTAAAGGAGTTTTTTTTTTTTAATTAACGAGCAACTCTAGGAAATAGTTTATGAATACCAATGAAGTTTTTAGTATGCGCTAAAGTAAACTTGCAAACGTGAAGGTTTTTTTTTTCAAACTTAAGTTAAATTAAACATTTCAGATTATTTGTTAATACTTTCAATGTTTTCAGTATTTTCCCCATTCGTATTGAGCTATAGCAAATCATCAGGCATTTCATTTTGTCAAACCTTCAAGTCATTGTGTCTGGTTTACCTAGTCGCACTATATTTTATAAAGCAATTGTTCTATTTATATTCATTAAACGATAGACAATTTAATACTGTACCCGTTTTTAAAGCAAAAATCCATTTGGAATCCAATATATTGTCTTAAATTGTCGATTTGTTACAATAAATACACATTCATTTTGGTGAAAAATATGAAATCTCTTCACATAAGTGACTATTCATTTGAGAGCATAACATAGATACTAATATAACAATTCAAAGTATATAACATGTTCTTTGTTTTTTGCGTGCGCATGTGCTATAATTTCATCTTAAAGAGGGCAATTCGCGATTACAGGCGCTTGCTAATATTTCAGGTATGTCCCTTCAATAATGTTTGTGTAACTCAGGAGAATATATTGATTCATATTTCTTAAATCTGTTTATAGAAGAGACCAACGTTATTGTTTTAATCTTGTTACTTTTTAATCATTCAGGTTTTAAATGCACGTCTGGTATTTAACAGGTGATGGGCAATGGTTATGCGATAGCAAACGAAGTACTTTGAAGATATACACGGCAATGTGAAAATAACCCAAGACCTTTGATATTTAAACATTAAAAATCGACTTAATATTGTGGTGTTGTATTATGGTTAATATTATCTAATTATCGCGGTTACATATATTTAATATGAAAGATGTTTTATATATACCATCTAAAATATAAAATATAGTTCAGTAGAATAAAGTTTGTGTATTGCATACGGCAATAATAAGTTACTCAAGAAAAAGTATGTTTGATCAAACTTTTGTGCGCGTGGTGAGTAAATCATCAAGTCTCCGAATTTTTCGCATCTTTAAATAGATAACACACGATTGTCTAGAAAAAGTATACACCACCGATTATTGATAAAACGTCTTATGCGCATGGGGAGTAAACCGTCAAGTCTAGATTAATGCGCATTTTAACTAGATGACCGAATATGTCCAAAATCTTGCAAAAGTCATGTCGAAAGTCTTACAGGTCTAACAAACCTGTTTAACCATATGCTCAGTTCAATAAAGATTGATGATCTGACATTTGCACGAAGCTAACCACATTTTTTCAGATGCAAACGATGTATCGATTGTTAGTCCACCCACGTGTACCGGTCAGGATTGCAGAAGCTGTGATAACCCAGCCCAATAACACATCCAGAACCAGATACAAATAAACGTGAACAATAAATCAATTTATTTACAATAATAAAATAACTATTTACAATATGATATGACTATGAAAAGAAATAAACAAAAAAGTATGAAAGGTAATGGCCAGTTAACATTCCGAGGACGTTGTCCAACTGTAGTAGATAAAGTCGAACAGCAGATGTAGCGGTGGAGTAATACTGAGTGTCACGACCTGAACTTATATCCAGCCGTCAATGACCAGAACCGGAATTGAGCACCGGTCGTAGCGTTCTGCCAAGTAGCAAACCTCGAGCTGTACCAAGCCCGAAAGTAGAGTGCAGATAGTCCGAGCTGTATCAAGCCCGGAAGTAGACTGTACATACCCGAGCTGTATGAAGCCCGGAAGTAGTGTTCTGTCAAACAGCGAGCAGACTATGCCCGGAAGTAGAACGTTGTCAAACGCTGAGCAGACTATGCCCAGAAGTAGAACGTACTGATGACGTATTACGTAACCGGCCGTATACCGGTGCGAACGGTTTCCCGTATTGCCGCCTTATAACGAGGTGTCGTAGGTACTGTCAACGAGTATGACGCCATGTACACTTGCGGATGCTCATGTAGCACTAGCGAAACGCTAGCGGTGCGTTGACGACCTGACGTCTATCATTCAATACGACTTACCACATTGAAACGGCTAAAATAAATGACATTAGTAAATACTTTGTCGTTAACAACTGTCTTACAGTCAAACCATATAAATATAAATAGTACAATATCATACAATGTATCACAAACTTGTATACTTCCATAAATGCACACGGTGCTTATAAAGTATTGCTACCCGCTTGAATGCATATATTAACGGCATTGTGTGCAACAAAATGTTGTACATATAATACAATTCACCAACTCTCAACTACATGTTAAATATGATACTCCACCGTTAGGTGTAAAATTGAATTAAATCAAACTCAAATGGTTTGTTAAATCAATTGATATATAAAACGTCTACACAAAATAAATGATATAAAGACATTAACAATGTCATTATTATACATGCCTCGCGTACCTAGGATTATGTACACAAGCAAACAACTACACAGGTAATACAAGTTTCCGCTTTTGACACATATCTTTGAAATTGAAACACGACTTCGGCGTTTACTTGTAAAAAAAGCAAACAACAATTTTCTTTATTCCTATAAGCATAAATTGCATTATTGAAATAAAACAACAATTTATTTCACCTAGAAAAATGAGTATCAAAAAATGTAATGGAAAATAAAATAACTTACACAAATGCCGTATGTTGTGGACACTTGCTTCCCAGCTAGTGCTCTAGTCGCAATGCTCTAACTGTTTGTGTATGTCAAATAGTCTGCCGATTTATACGTGTAACAGCCCAGCAGCGTTTACCGAAAAATCGACAAACATGCTCTCCATGAACTCGAACTGAACAGCTTTTTTTCAACTGACCGGTAAAATTAGACATAAATCGATTATGTACACATCACCCGATATCACAAGACTAAGAGCGTAAATTACTGAGGCCCGTAAGTCTTACTTTACAGAAAAACATAACAATTTACAAAAACATGAAGATCGCAGTTTCTTAAAACTAAACGTATGTAATCGTGTTTTGGCTTAAAATGTATCCTCTACCACACTGAATAATGTGCCTAACAAAAACTTGCTTAAAAGCCCTATTATAACTACCAAACAGAAAACTCTGAAAACTTACATAACCTGACAAATGTAAAGTTCTATACAAATGAAGCCTGATAATTAACATTAAATAACAAAGAAATGGGTTCTATCGTTACAACAGGTTTGGCACTTTAGTTCGGGAAAATTAAGCAATTCGTTGTTATTAAGGTAGTACAACTGTAATGGGTTATATTCCAAAAAACCATTAAAATTATTATTTTCATAAACTTCTTCCCATATGTGGTCTTATTACAAATTTTTAGGGTGGCTTTCCATGCAAAACAAATTTTCATGATTTTTTCAGTATGATGACCCATAATTTGAATTTTCTTCTAAATTAAATTACCCCGTTGGGATAAATTAATTCAATAAACTAATATTGTTTACATTTTGTTAACAATGTTTGTATATTTAGTACAGGATATGATTGAAGATGTTAAAATAATATAATACAAGACAATTGAGTGAAAACAATAATGAAAACAATCTGATTTATTTTATACGGTTTCAAAACTACAAGTTCGACCCGTGTATGCAAAAATCACCCATACACATTTTTTTATTTTTTTATAAGTTGTATATTATTTCTTTGGAATTTGAGCATTTATATTTCATCAGAGACATGTGATCAGCTTAAATCAAAGTAAAAAAAGCAATTTGCCTGTGTATATTTTGAACAATTCACTAAATCTAATAGGACTATTCGACATATTTTTCAATAAATTCAAAACCACATAATGGCAAATGGTAAAAATATGCAAAATAAACGAAGTCATTTACCAATTCAGTTAACACCTTCAATGTTCCTACTCTCTTTCTACATATATTTAATACATTATGCAGTTATGCTAAATCTGCCAACTTAGTGAAGGCCTTGGTGAGGTGGGGGTGGGGGTGGGGGATGGAGGCATGAGTAGGTCTGAAAAGTGAAAACAATTTACAAAGTTGTATACTTAGTATTTTTCTCTGTTAACCAAGATCTATAACATTGTTAGATTAAATCAAAACGAAGACCATTATGAACAACTAATCACACATTTTGAAACTTTTCAAGCCAATGTATAATTCTTTCGACAGCCGCTCGTATTGGCACTGGCTGCACAACTTATCCAATGAATGTCATTGTCCCGACACTGACTGCATAACTTATCAAATGAATACCATTGTCCCATCAGTCATTGTAATGCCTGTAGCATGTAAAGCCTCTTGACTTATTGGAACAGTGGTGTATGTTGCGAACTGACTACCAGACTGGACTTCCACCAATGCATATGAGTAACCTGCGGGAGTTCCCTTCCTTCAACTGAAAACATAGTTGACATGGCAATCTAGTAAAATATTGATATGCAATATCACATTTAGAAACTAAACATAATATGTTGGAATTTTATTAGGTCAATAATCATACTACAGATCTACCAGCCATACAATGTGTGTACTGCTGATCTACCAGCCATAAAATTGTTTATAGTAGAACAAAATCCTGATGTTTTAAGAAGATTATTGTTATGTTGATATATTATTTTGGCTATTACATGTATTATAGGAATGGGAAAATTGTCAGCTATAGGGCAAAAATACTTGTATTTTGAATCGGGAATGGGTCAGACATTCTGCCCCGCAGGATTTGTATAAAAAGGCCTGCCAAACATTGCCTAACACTTGTTGGATAGGCGGTCAACATAGATAATTGGTTTTACAACACATTTTATATAGTTTGATGTTTTCCATGTAATGCTGTAGAAAATGTATCTTTACCGCTGATAATTCAAATAATAGATTCTTGCGTCATTTTATTTAAGATAGGATCGCTAGCTGCAATCCTAGCTGATTCAGTTCCAACTTTCTCTATCACCTCACCAGCTAGCTGTTCCATTATTTTTAAGTTGATGTCCGGTATTGTTTTGAGGTTTAATGTGGAAAGCATATTGATTACACGGGATGGTCCACCCAGGCTCTCCAGCATTGCTAATTGTAGAAACGAATATAACTATAGAACAGATAAAGGTTAGTACTTGATCTAAAAAAAACAACAATAAACATTTACTTTTGGTTACTGTATCTCGATGTTTACAGTAAAAGAGAGCATAGACATAGACCATAATATAATCATAATAATGCCTGTAATTTACATCTTTGAACAAAATTTCTATATAAATGATTACCGTTATGAATATTTTATATAAACGTTCTGATCATATATCCGTGACCTTACCTGTTCCAAGTTTTGTGTTGACAACAAAGCATGGTATTCCACTTTTCTAGGTCAATTTCTCACATTGTCTTTGACTGTGTGGGTTTTACCATACGCTGCAGTGTTTACCAACTGGCAGTCAATGTTACTACACTCAACGTACAGACACCCTCATATTCCTTTCTGTAATCCGCCTTTTATGGATTTAAATGTCAGTGGAACAGGTCCAAGTCCACATGCAGAACAAAACATTAAACTATTCAATATCACTCCCCATTCTACTAATCGCCGACCTATTTTCCACGATTCCGTCGATGAAGACGCTGTGTGCTATCAATATTTTGTTTAGACCCAGAATATGAATGAGGTTTGTTTCTCTTTGCAACTTCTTTTTTACTCGTTAGCCGTCTTTTTGGTTACGATTCACGATTGTTGTTTTTTTTATCTTGTGAATATATATTTGAAAATATATTACTTTCGGTTAAATTTTTACACAATTTTTAAAGAAAAAGCTAATTTGACGTCGTAATATATTGAACTATGCATATCGGCGATACAATCTATTATGGAATTATATAAAACATGTTTTTATTTAAGATTTATACTTTGTAAATAATAAACCGAACAAAACGGACATCTCACGACTTCAGTTACGATATTTTCCGACATTAGCCGATGTCAATCGATCTAACAATAAAACGCGGGAAATGATTACAGTTGTACTACCTTAAGACATCGACGTGTAATCAAAAGGATTAACATAGTCCATTATTCAATTTACCAACGTAAACAAAAATATTTGTTTACAACGATCCAGCACCAGAGCAGCCGAAGTTTGAAATTAGTACAGGAAACCGCATCGCCATTAAGAATGAATGTTTGTTCTGTATTCATTTTAGTATTAAAACTATTATTATTATTATAATTATTATTATTATCATTATTATTATTATTATTATTATTATTATTATTATTATTATTGCTGTTGTTGTTGTTGTTTTTATAGTTTTATTCGCCTGCTCTAAACACGGCGTATTTTACGCACACACAGGAGTGCAAACGGCGGACACTACTTATTCGGAGCATAACCTAGTCTCACAATGATGCATTTAACGTGGTAAATCGGCTTGCTGAAAAACTTCAAGTTGACAATAAATGGTCAAATACCAAATTAGGGAAATAACCGTAACATATTGCCCGCAACACAACTTTGTACATCATGGACGGATATTCATATAAACAGTGGAAGGGAATATTGAGTCAGATAGTCAAATGGAAATGCTTACACTTTAAAGTATAAGGTCCAAATAATTGGTTTTCCCTTACAATTCTTTAATATTGGTGCAATTTCGAAATACCTGGCCTATTTATAGCATAAAGTTAAGCGCAAACCGATCTTGATATGTCCACGTTTGTGGTCAGACCTAAATGACCTTTAAAGAGATCCACTCGACAGAGTACCCGCATATACTTCAGTTCTGAGTTGTAAGGTCCAAGGTCAATGCAATTTGCAATATATAAAAATACTTTGCAGTTTGCCAGGCATGGATAGAAGGCCAATCATCTTACCTCAAGGTTACATTCATTTTCAAATGTAAAAACAAAGTCTTTTTATAAAATGGATTACCAATTTATATGTAATAATAATAAGTCGAGCTTACCAAGATTACGATCTTCACTCGATAGACAAGTTTTCTAGGCCAAAGGTCGAGGTAAACAAATGTTAAGTCATTCAATGGAGACGTTGTAAATATTTTAACTACCCAAATCTAAATTGACCTAAGTTCAGTTCAAATGATACTTTTGAAATGTTGCAGCTGATGCTTCAATGAAGAAAGAGTCCGACGGAAACATTAAGGGGATTTTGATTTATAGTCTGCTCGGCAGCGTCTGTATTATCGCATTATTGGCTGGTGTCATCATAAGGCTTGTCTGTTACCGGTAGGCATATTCAATTTGATAATAAGTTTGTGAGCGGAAAAGTATTGCTTTTGCACGTTCTATTTAAATGACCTGTTAACTAATTTCTAACTGACGTGTTCGTCGTATTCATCTAACTTAGGCTTTGATACATTTTAATATCTAGAACCGCATTGGTCAAATTGTAAATTATAGGGATTCATCATAAGAGTTTGCAACAATGGTAAACATATTATTGAGCGTGCAGACATCGTTTCTCAGAAATAATATTGAGCGGACAGTAAAACAGTTCCTCACTTAACAGTCAATAGATTGTTTAGGTGTCACCCTGTATTTCATGTTCCGTTTTACTTAGAGGCTGTGAATTATATTTAACAATAATCTGTTTATACTGTTTACTAGTATATTATTTTATTTTCTGACATGATACTATTGCATGTGTTTATCCCCTGATATGCTTCCAAAATATCATTTGTATTCACATACACGTATTTTAAAATATTGTGTTTTACATAAGCAAGCCTTATAGGACAACTCTTATGCAATTTATGTACACATTTTTCATCCCCTGTCCTCGAGAAACCATTATAGGCAATCGATATTTGCAAGTTGACTATGCATAACCCAATCGTATGTCATTGATAATTCTTATTTCCAAAATTTCTAAAATTGTGTAAATATCAGCATATAAACGTGTATAAAAGTGCGAAGTGTACTATTTGTTGATTCGTGAACTGCATAAACATGAGTATAAACAAATCTACCATATTTTAAAATACACTAAATATAAAGCATGTCATGTGATCATTAAGGCAATTAAAACATAACACACACTATTTAAACGTATGTTTGTTGTAAAATAAATTATCAAAAAAAGAAAGTAAACCTTTAACATTTATTTTCATAGACGGTTCTTGTGTAGTCAGATTTCCTTGTATTGAAGACGCTGTCACTAGGTGCTTTTCACCAGGCGGAAACAGCAAGGCGAAAAATTACGTGGCTCCCAAATGAGTTTTATAGGGCCCTGCCCGTCTACTCATGATACTATTTTATGAAGATCAGATGGAGTTTTGTAAAAGTCAGATGATATTAAATTTACAATATTGCACATAATTTTTGTTTGTAAACATACTGATACGTAACATTAAAACTCAATTGTATGCCATCATACACTCACACACAAGCACACATGAACGCTAATACACACACTCACACAGGGCGCACGCCCGCGGGAAAGCGTACACGAACACATAATCGGAATATTAAACTTGGTCTTTCTAATATGGTGTAGGTTTTTTTAATGATAAATAAAATCATGTTATACTATGAATACAGAGAAATAAAAAAGTGTTCACGCAATGTTTGTAGTTAGAATATACATTGTAACATATTTAAAAGTTATATTGTTTTTGGACATCATGATTCAAAAGTGAAATGTGTCTTAGCACAACCTTAAATAAACAACAGTGAATTGCTGGAGTCGTAGAATTCCTATTGTAGAAGGCTATGATATTATGCAATAAAAGAAAACATGACAGAGCTATGGTTCGGTGGCACATGGTTTACGACATCATAAGTATTCGATAATAACCAGTGACATACTTACTATTTCCATATTGTTTCTGCTAGTCATACAGCTGATAAGGCGTTTCTATTGCTGCTGGTGCTAGTATTGCTGATTTTGTAATGTATAAGGACCAACCTTGAAGCGATTGTATGGGGTTATTTTAATGACTCAAATTAATGGTATTCAATCAAGAAACATCTAAATAGGGTACATTATTAGCTTTAAAGTATAAAACATAACAAGTGTAATTTCAATGACGCATTTTGATTTACTCATTTATGGTACACCAACTGAAAAATATGGCTCATACTCGAGTGTTTAGACGCGCAATACCAATCTTTTAACATCAGGCAGAAAACAAAAAAACTGAATTCATTTTCAATTACTTTAGCCTACACAAATGATCAGAGTATATGAACAGTCGCACCGATGCTAATTAAAACCCACATTCTGTATCATGCATGACTTTCATGTGACTTTCCGATTTCTTTGAATTGTACCGTCAAACACATTAAGTTAATATTGAATTTTGTTTTTAATACTAGTCAACGAGTCATATGAGTTATCAACCTCCGCGCAGAGATTTGACCGGAGCCAGCATAGCTTGATCAAATCCCTTCCTTTATAACCAACCATGTGAAAAAAGCCTAGCCACGTAGTACAATACATTAACAGTTAGTTTTGTTTACTTTTCTTAATTTAGGTAACTTATTGTTTTATTATGTACCTAAACCTGTGCTCTATTTTCAAAATATAAAGGAAAATGATACTTCTTTTCATAATATAATACTTCAACTAAAAAAATCACTGATTTTAAGGCAATCGAAATGGCTTACTTGTTTCTCGAAAACGCCGTACGCGTCGGAAAAAATCAGCAATGTCTATCTTAACTTTTGTTTACTAAAATAATAATTTCACGGATTAGGATACATAACAATGATCCACCAGCGCTTGAGGAAAAACGCCTTGATTTATACTGGTGTTTTTAATCGTGAACATATGCGATGTCTTAAGTGGCTAAGTATCCAGGTGACAATAACGTAGCGACGTCACTGGTCTGTGTTTACATTGAGAAAAGTATAACAAAAATCCAGCAAATGCGGATAGCGACCGGGAGGTCATGGGCCATGGATTTGCTCCTGCTGTGGGTGCGTTTTTTTTTAGATCTCACCCAAAGACACTTAGTACAGGTTCTAGCCAAGGAAACGGGCTCGAGAGCGTTCAAATATTTAGAAATGTACTTCTAGTAAGTGCGATCGAGCGTTATTAAATAAGTTTAAACTAAAAACTACATAACCGCACTGGTCCCCAATGATTGATCATTCAACAATACAAAAGCTGTTGTGTATGTTAAATGGGAATAATACCACATAATTTAATGATGCATATTCATGTATATAAGATATGATACAATAGAGGCGTTTCTTCTGATTTCCACATAGCCGCCTTTCTAATCTGTGGTAACATACACTGCTGGCTCATTTTATCCACCTTTAACAGCTTCATTTAAATGATCACGATTTTGGTTTGAAATGATTTAAAATGTTTCAGCTTTGTTTGCACCCATTCATTATCCATTCAAAATCAGGCCGATTGTGTCGTAACTCTATTGTATGTTCATATTGGATCCGTCGTAACAAATAGTTAATTATCAATAAAACATTAAGCTGTGTTGGTGTTATATACTGATATAATCTTAATCACGCGACATGTAAAGTGTGATATGCTTGTAACTGCAATCTCGATGTATCGATCTATTAATAAAGACATGTAAACACGTTTTCCTAGTTCGTCAATATTTGACCATTACAATTTCATCGCCCGCTTATTAATAAGACTCACCAACTGCAATATTGAATTTATTTTACAATATAAATTTTACATAGTTTAACATCATAACATTCAGATAATTTGACATATGCGATGTAATTTTATTCACGTACGTCGACAGAGCATGCATAATCTATCTCCATCATAGTAACTTCATCAAATAGTCGTACGAGAAACACATTAAATTTTGAATCTAAAAGCACTTCGTGTATGCATATTATATAAAAAATTAAACATTATTAAACGCGTGAAAGATATTAAAACTGTTGCATAAGAAATGTATTTTGAATTTCATTACAAGAGAATAATTTTAGAGTATGATGATTGAACACTTAGAAGATGTCATCTCAATTGGTTAATGTTTACATTACTCAAGATATCTGAATAATCTTTCGGTATTTAAAGCAGCTCTACATCGCGAATAAAACAAATAGTTTAAGCTCTTGAAACTTGTCAAAATATCCTGACATATAATACTTTTAGTCATTGTTTTACAGCTTGTATTTGTCATTCAGCCAGATTACTTATAGTCAAGTGCGCAATCGCAACAAGGAAGTCGTATCGATTTGATCGTTCTATAATAGACAGCTACACTTTGTACGCAGTAGACTGGTTAAATACCGGTTTGTCGATTGGCATTTGATATTTAAGACTACACTTAGTGAGGGGAATATAATGCATGATTAATTCTATGATATTTAAAACTGAATTCAGCGGTTAGAGTGACACGATTCAAAATAAGCGTTGATTTGTGATATCGGGATATTATAGCCATGCCAGTGCGTTGTGGTTGCAATAGTTCACATTGTTCACATTCTTGACACCAATATTCACAGGATAGTCATGGAAAGTGTAACCATAATGTTAGTGATTCTCACCTCTTTAATCACTAGTTGTTCAGAAGGTAAGAACGTGTCTAATGTAGTTTTACTGTAGCAGCTATATTATACTAATTAATGTTCATGTAAACTATTATTTATATTCGGAGAGTGTTCAATTAAATGCAATATCGGTTAATTAAATAGCCACCAATACAGCAATAAATTAACCGTCATTCATTAATTCTGTTTATCATGTAATTCAACATTCATACCATTTCCAGTCCGAACATGTTTACATTCTCAATCCCATTTGCTTAATCTGCTTTATATATGTCCCACCATTAATATGTCCGCTTGTAATATTTATGTATGCTAAATCAACTGTACGTATGCTGTCCTATAATACGTGTTTATAATGCCGCTATAATTATTAAATTAAATATATCTTAAAACTACATGTGTGTTTAATGACATAGCATACTTGAAAGTCTCTGGTGTTAACTAATTATTGAAAAAAAGACTCGTTTACAAAAGTAAAAACAAAACAAAATGTATACTTATAAACATATTGTATGAGTATTTTAGCCGACTTTATTATGATGTCTACACAACACATATGGTTTGATTGATGAAGTTCGTATTCAATCCAGTGTCTTTTATTGTATATGATATTCCTAAAAAAGGCATACATTATACTGACTTGTATTTTTAGAATAGATGGAAAATCTTATCAAATAGTCGAATTAATAATTGTAATTTAAATAGTTGAAACGCCATTAATAATTCGAATAATTGCATATTTGTATTATTTTACCATGTGCAGATAATTTGACATTAAATATAATAAGATATTGGTAATTAATTCCTAAAATATTGTATGACTTTTCCTTACGGCAGAAATTTTAAAGTAGAGAATATAATTATGCGAACATTTGAATTCCGAATTTATTATTCGATGTCAGCACTAATTGATATTCATAACGCGCGCGTTCTCTTTCAGATTGTTCTTCGGAAAACCCTATTTCTTTCATGACCGAACGAGTTGTTGGCTACGTTCGTGGACCCTCTGAACTCGGAATATCCGATTTTTATATGAATGAAGATTTCTATAGCATGCCTGGATTTACTCTTACGTCAAATCCCAGCAAATGGTGTGGAGCACCAATTCATTGGTACATGAACGGTACGTTCTTCTTCTTCATCATTTTCTGATAATAATAATAATAATAAATATTATTATTATTATTATTATTATTATACAGATAATTATTACAAGTATAACTTAAAATGCACACGTGGATAGTACTTTTGTGTGATGTATTTAATTAGGGTTACTATTGTTGACATTTCTTTTATATACTTCAAGCTATATGCTTTACAGATACGGCACTGCCTGTCGCAAATGAAACAATTACTAAAAAAGTATGCGTGGCTGATGGAACGAACTGTTCGTATTGGAAAATGATCAGGGTTAAAAACTGCTCATCGGTCGACTACAGATTTCATTTATCCCCAACGGATGCGTCTGATGAAGCCTATTGTATCGGTAGGTTACCTAGGAACAAAATAAATGAGCTTTTATTAACATGTAATGTTTGGAATTAACCACATCAAATACAAACAAAATGTGCATTGTTTTTGTTATACGCTACGAAAATTCCAGTTAAAAAAGTATTATTCGCAACATGTCTATATTTGTTCCGAAGAGTCTTGACACTGAACGCTAATAAATAAACACATATTATTTTGTATTGCAGAGTCCTTGAATGGAACAAATACTGGTTTGTATACAATTAATCACTCTTTTTTGCATATGCGTGTATGTATTATATAGTAGATTACGACCATACAAAGTTGGTTATTGATCTTGATTTAAAACTTGTACGTTCATGTGCACCTTTGATAATAATTTGCTATGTGTCGACACCAACACCTTTGATCTGTTGTGATTTTTAAATAGGTGATCCTGCCCCTGACGTTTATTATATAAAGCCAAAACACTCGTTCAAGCTAGAGTTTAGGAGTTATATTTTAGAACCAAACGACCGGCCACTTCTATATACTGTTAAGTGGTATGTAAGGGACACAAGTGGGCGATTGAAGCATTTACGCACCAGTACCACAGCTAAAATTAACAACGGACAGTTCAACGAAACAACAACACTTTTGTTGTTGTTGTTTTTGTATTTTGTATTTGTTTGTTTGTTTCCATCGTAATATATTTATTAAATAATTGCAGAACATATAATGTATGAAATACATAGTTTTTATTATATTTGTTTTACATTTTTCTCGATATAATTATGATACAATGCATCAGTGAATACTATGGTTGGTGTGAATAAATATGTTTTAAGGTTCACCAACATGGAATAGAATCACAAAGTTACATAAATATATGGATAAAAACACAAAAACCAAAAATAAGAAAAAGAAAAGTGTATGTTGCTTTTGGGTACCTATG
Source organism: Dreissena polymorpha (assembly GCF_020536995.1). Lineage (NCBI taxonomy): Eukaryota > Metazoa > Mollusca > Bivalvia > Myida > Dreissenidae > Dreissena > Dreissena polymorpha. The sequence goes on along the minus strand of NC_068360.1, from coordinate 116,569,534 downwards.
TTACAAAGTATATTCAAATGGGTTATTTATGGTGCGTGTACTATTGAGTATAAACAGCGCCCAGTGAGTATAAAATATATGTAATTTATTTTGTGTTGTCGCTATTAATTCCTCGAGTTTAATTCGATTATTAAAAAAGATACAAAAGCATCTATCTGTGGTGTTGCTTTTTCCTGTTTGCATTTAAAGATAAAGTATTTAGCCAATAATATTACGGAGTTTATAACGTGTGCATTTTTGGAGTCAGCTATGGTGAAATTACAGAATGATATTTTTGCAAAATTTAGTTCAATGTTTTCTAACCTTTTTAATTTGTTGTCAATTAAGTTTTTGATATCCATCCAACATTTTTGAATGAAGTGACAATCCCAGAATACGTGAATATTCGTTTCTGAGTACATATAACAACAATCGCATAAGGTTGACGGAACGAGATGGCATTTATGTAGGTAAGTGTTGTTTGGTAAAATGTGCATGAGATATTTATATTGGAAATTTCTAAGTTTGGTGTCAATAGTTAATTGTACTGATTGACTGAAGATAGTTCTTTGATTAATGTCTGGATTATTAAGCGTCTTTTTCCATTTGTCATATTGTTTGAACTTTTCAGGTTTGTGTTTAAGTAAAAGAGATTTATAAACAAGTTTTCAAGCTTTTGTATGTTCTGTAATTTTGTTTAGCATGTATTCCGGGGTGGTATAAATGATATCGTTTACTTTTAGTTTATTTTTCCAATCGACGGGTATGCTTTTGACAATTTGATGGTATTTTATAAAGTCTGCTTTATCTATTTCATTAAGAATTACTATATCTTGGAAACTGTAAAATTCTCTTTTTCTAAAATCATATATATGTTCAATATATTGAATACCTCTTTCGAACTCTGTTTTAATAAACAAAAGTTTTATTTTCGTTTTTTATAAATGTATTATTCCAGATAATTTGCTTTTGTATTGGTGTTTCATTTTTTTTTAATGAGACACTGAGCCATCCTCAGAGGATGTTTTTTAAGAATTCGGATTTTATGTTAAGGTCTCTAACATCTTTTTCATGGTAATTTGATTTGAAAATTAACATTCATCCATAGTTGTTTAGCATATTGGTATATATTCTAATCAGTTTTGAGTCGGGTTGAAATATAAATCTTTTCACCCAACTGGCTTTGAGGGATGTAAAGAATAGGTCAATGTCTAACATTTTTTAAACCACCATCGGCATAATCTTGTATGATCCGCTTTCTTGCAATTTTATCAGGTTTTTCATCCCACAGAAATTTGAAACATAGTGTATTTATTTTTGAAATGATTTCTTGAGATGGATTTGGTAAAACTGTTAATGGATATACAAGCTTGGGTATTGCAAAGTTTTTTAAAACAGTGATTTTTCCAATGTACGATAGTTTCCACCGTTACCATTTATTCAAACAAGTTTCAAAAGCATGCATTTTTTCAGGAAAATTTAATGACATTATTTCTGTTGGTCCGTTACTATATTCTTTCCCTAAAGTTGACGCGTGTTTAGAGTTCCAGATGAAGTGTTTATGTTTGCAAAACTCGATTGGGTTATTTTAAGTATTTTACATTTATGTCTGTTTAATGTAAGTCCGGATATTTCTGCATATTCTTTTATGATTTTTATTAATGTTTCAAACGATATACGAGAACCGTCTAGTATGAAAGAAGCGTCATCAGCAAAAAGTGACTGTTTTAGTTCTACATTATTTATTTTCATTCCTTTTACTTCTGTGTTAAGTTCTATGTCTATCGACATTAATTTAATGCAGATAATAAAAAGGTACGGCGATAAATGACATCCTTGTCTCACCCCTCTTTTTATACAGAAAATTCCGAAAAATGTCCATTATTTGTAACACGCGATGTTGCATCTTTATAGAATAACTTAACCCACTGTAAAAAGGTGTTCGCTAAAACCGAAATGGCGCAGGCATTTAAACATAAATTCATCATCAAGACTGTCAAAGGCTTTATTAAAATCAGAAAAAAATATTAGGCCGGTTTCGTTAGTTTTATCAATTTGTTCAATAATTTCTTGTTAAAGTCTTACATTTTCGCCAATGTACCTCCCTTTGATAAAGCCGGTTTAGTTTGCACTTATTATGTGATTTAAGAAACGTTTTATGCGATTGGCAATGGCTTTTGTAGCTATTTTGTAATCCACATTAAGAAGTGAGACAGGCCTCCAGTTATCGATCAAAAGGGTGTCTTTTCCGGTCTTGGGTAGTAAAGTAATTATGCTTTGTTTTTGCAATTCTGTAAGGTTATTTGTGTCTAAAGAGTAATTAAGAGAATTAACAACATATTCCTTAATATCTGTCCAAAATATATTATAAAATTCTGCAGAGATACCATCTGATCCTGGACTTTTATTGTTCTTCATGATTAACAATGCTTTAGCGCATTCATGCTGTGATAGATACTTTTGTTCATTTTGCGTTTGTTCTGGACTTATCTTATTGCATATATTCGTAAAGAAACGTTCATAATTGTTTTTATCTATATTGGTGTCCTTTTTGATAAAGATGTTAATAAAAAGTTGCTGTGTGATTTAGTATGTCTTTTTGGTGTTATTCTTATAACCTAATTCTTAATTTTATTAATTTTATATATTCAAGTAGAAAAATAGTAATTAAATGGAAATTTAATTGAATGCGTTTTTATTCCCTGTTATAATTCTTTAATTTGAGTTGCAATGCTATGAGGTTTAATATAATTTACACTTATTTGTATCATGCATATTGCTGGGCTATTATTTTTAGTTTTTAGTTGTTGTATACTTTTGGCTTCTGCTTGGTTTTTTTCCAAATTTGCAAAATATTTTGTGTTTTTCGGAGCCTTCAATCCACTGTGCCTTAGCTCGTAGCAGTATTCCTTTTATATTATTTTCAATTAGATTATTTAATTCACTTTTTGAGTCGATCAGTTGTTTGCATTAATCTAAATCATTACTATGTATTATTAGTTGTTGTTCTAGCTCTGTAATTTTCGATTTAAGTGTTTCTTCCTGTTTTATTTCCTTCTTTTTTTTTGCTGGCATATTTAATTGTCTCGTCTCGAATGCTCCCTTTAATTATTTCCCATTGAGTATTTGGATTAGCTTCGCGATTGATGTTTGCGATTTCCGATATAGACGCCCGGATACAACTTTGATATTCTTGTGCCAATAAATATGAATTATTTATTTTCAAGTACCCTGGACCTCTGCAATATAAATGTAGATTTAATTTAATTGATATTATTGAGTGGTCCGATTTGAACCCTGTGGAAATGTTGCAATTTGCAAGACAATTTACAATGTCCTGAGATATTAAAAAATTAGCTAAGCGACAAAATATAGGCGGTCAAGTGTTTGAATGCCATGTGTAAACTTGTTTATGTGGATTTTTTAAAAGCCTTATATCACATAGGTCATTTCTTTCTAATATTTCTTTAATTTTGTCGTTACATTTTTATTTGTATCTGATCGACCATTTAGTTTATCTAACTTATAGTTATTAACAGTGTTAAAATCCCCACCAAGGATTAGTGAATGTTCATTATACTTCTGTATATGTTTATCCAAGGTGTTAAAAAAATCCGTATTATCCGTGTTTGGACCATAAATATTAAACATAACAATTAGCTTCCCTTATATTTCTATTCAATAATTGAAGCCTGCCTATTATAATTTCCTCATATTCTAAAATATTATATTTAATATCTAAATCTTTCTTGATAAAAATGCCAATGCCTAGAGAGTTAGAACTATTTTCGCTCAAGTAAAGGTCTCCTCCCCATTGATTACCCCAAGGTATGTAATCTACATCTGCGTTACAGTGTAGTTCTTGAAGAAAGCATATTTTAAATTTGTTTTCATTAAGCCATTGAAACATAATGGTACGTGTTGCCGATGATGATAACCCTTTTGTGTTATAACTACATATTTCGACTGTCATTAAAAAATGTATTCGTCGTCCTCATCTTTTTAACCGACATTGTGTTATAAGTATTTGTAACTCGACCCTTACAATAAAAGTGTTGGTTACATCCCGAAAAGCAACAGGTACACATGATAAATAAAACTGTTTGCAATAACAAAAAGGGAAGGGTTTTGTCATAAAAAAAATATATAAAAAAATTGTATACCAGACACATTCAATATACATATGAACTAATACACTCGGACTAAACTTAATAAACTAAAAAGAGCGAGTATGTGTGTGCGTGCGCGTGCGTTTGTGCGAGCGTGCGTGCGTGTGTGTGCGTGTGCGTGTGTGTGTGTGTGCTTGTATGCTTTTGTGTCTGTGTTCTTATGTGCAAGTGTGATACAACACAACTTACAGAGGATGATTTGATTGGTCATGGGATAAATAAGCTTGGTTTTAATGTATGTATAACGAACATTTTAATTGATATAAATATATAAGTTATATGCATGAATATATTAAGAATATACATGTTGCTCAAATCTTCTTCTTACTTGTACATACAGCGTCGTACGTTTTATTTCGAAACTATACATTATGCATACAAGTGGTAAATAAATATTTTTAAAAATCAAGAGAATAATTTAATTTTACATGTTATTATTTATCTCATAATAATAAAGTTTTATATCTTGAATAAATTACCTTAGCTGATGAGTCATTTAAGTATTTTGACGTTAAAAACATGACGTCATAATGATAACATCATTTTGGATCATTAGTATCCGTCGAAGCACTTCTCTACTTTCAACATCGTGTAAGGCTTGAAATGTGTTAATTGAACTTGACCATGTTTATCTTTATCAAGCCGATGTGTAGACTAGCCAGTTGGTTAGTCGCAAACAGGTTTTAAACAAGAGAGAAAAAACACTATT